>NC_058505.1:11274285-11575892 GCF_020382885.2 Scatophagus argus | reverse complement strand
CCATCACACACACAAATCTTTGAATGACATGTAGTGATTCCTTTGCAGTAATGTTTACTCTGCCAACACAGACTTTTACAAGCCTTTTAGGTACGTGTATTCAAAAATACTTAGATGTCACACTACTGAAAATACATAAAGTGCATATTCTGCATTTATTCAATCAGAAACATCACAGCAGACATCTCAAAATGATCTGCATTACACACACAAATATACACATGCTTTTTGTATAACTTCTAAATGCAATCCCACTGAGAGAAGAGAAAGATACACATGGTGCTGTTTCCTCCTTCAGACAGCTTTGTAAGTTGTGAAAGCAACATTGAGGAATGCCTTTAAATGTGAAACATATTATGTCCCTGCAGTTTATGCTCCAGCCCAGCAGCCAATGAAAGTGCTGGTATAGCAAAAACTCTGATCATAAGAAATACATTTAAGACTACAGAAATGAATGCGCAGAGTAAATAATTTGGATTCCACCATCTTGGTTTGAGCATAACCAAACAACTGCAGTAAGTTTTACAAACAAAGTTGTGGAGAATGGATTACTGATGGGAGTTTGATTTTCTTATCCAACAAGAATGAGGATGGAAATCATATTGTTCATCATGCTGTTCTTGTGAAGTATTCTTACAATTCTCATAGTTTAGAGAGAAGGCGTAGACTTAAAGGATTAAGTGTCCTCTGCTTGCTGACTTGTTTCACGGTGCTCATCTGTTGTTTTATGTGCAAGAGCGTAAGCAATGGGTTTAATACAATTAAAGATTTAAAAGGTTGGCTATCAAAGCACCCAGTAGAGAGCGACAATATAGCAAGATTATTTTTAATGCACTTTAACTTTATTATTTCAGAACCAGTTACTTGTTCAAATCAGGAAAAGGAAAGCCTTGCCTTCTGGGTTGTTTTTCTCCCAGGCTGTGGGCTAGAAGACAGCAGCATCCTCCCAAGATGACAACAGGGGTCTTGTTGTTTTCATGTTGCACAAAACAATGTGGCACCTGATGTGATGACCTGATCAACAAACTCAAATTGTCAACAGAATTTTACTCAATCTTCAGCATTATTTAAGTTATTAAAGGTTATTTTTAAGTATATGAGCATGTGTTTAAGGTAAGGGAAAGATAAGGAAGCCGTCGCTAGAGACGCAATGTGTTTAGGGACATTTAATCAAATGCACAATCCTTCTAAAACCTAACCCTAATGAAAGATGGGATATAAAGACCAGTCTGTAGACCGTAATCTACACTTTGTACACCTTTGACCATCTCCCCGTGACTTCAGCGCAGGTCATAAATGCAGTGTAGTAATGCAGTGCTTCATTCAATCAAAAAACACACTGTATCTTAACATAATCTGTCGTTGGATTACATTTTTCATAACTGCATAATCAGGAAAACAACTGAGTACTATATTTGTTCCCTCTTTGAGGTGTTTTTCATTTCCTAAGTGTATCTGTTGCATATAAGATGTCTCTTCCCTTATTTATTATTTTATGATTTTATTTTTAAAACTTTAAGCACATTCAGTAAAAACCGAATTTGGTTTCAAACAGTCTGGAGATTTTCTTACGTTATTGTGAATTTAAACCTAAAAACACAATTTACTTAATGTATATTACTGTCTATGTTCTGAAACCTCAACATAATTCTACACCACAGCTGCTAGAGACACTACATAAATCACAGAGGCTTATTGAATTGAAAAAGTATGAAATATCTCAGATGATAGATAGTTGGTATTTAGTCAGGAGGCTCACAGATGATCGTGAATTCTAGTGTGTGTGTGTGTGTGTGTGTGTGTGTGTGTGTGTGTGAGAGAGAGAGAGACTGAGAGAGAGAGAGGAGAAACCAACTGAGAGACAGAGACACAGATTGAAAGACATCCTCTCTTTTACATGAACATACACACACACAAACACACACTTTTTATTGTACTTTACAATGAAAATGACTTTGTGTGTGTGTGTGTGTATGTGTGTTTCTGTGTGAATCAGGCTTGTCTCTCAGTGTGCAATTCTTTTTATCAGTGGACGATCCCATTTCCTTTGTGTTGATGCAGCAGATGGATTCCCTCCCTCTAACCATTCATCACTTGCCACACCAAAACCTGCCTTTGCCCTCCTCACATCAGTGAAAAATGGGGTTTTGACCACCTTTTCCCCCAAGAAAATAAAAGTCATTTACTGTGTCATCAAACAGGTTTCATTACGTGGTCCTACTGGAGCTTTTGAGAAGAAAAAAGTTTTTTATGTTATTTTGTGTCTCACAGCACAAAGTGAGAGGGAAAGGATACCAAAAGGCAATGAGGGGAAACTTTAAATTGCTATGATCATGAGTGGACAGTGATGAAACACATAGAAGAATAGAGAGAGATCAATTCATTTCAATCCAAGTTAGAAAAAAAAAATTAAAAAAACTACTAAGATAGTAGGATTATCTGTGATTGAAAAATTATAATAAATCCTTATAAATTCTATAATAATTCTTATATTTAGACTACTAGTTATACTATACATAAATATGAATTTAGCAACATTAATTGCTGCCATAAAAAATAATGAGTATGATGACTGAAGGTTGATTTTGTTTTGAAGAATCATTAGAAAACGCAAACAACATCCAAAACATGGTTGTTGCTATTAAAAGTCCCAAAATAAATTTAAAGGCGAATAGGCTACCTAAATTTTTTTTTTTTTTTTTTTAATTATTCTACACAAATTTAAAAACATTGCTGACCACGATGTGAAAAAAGCAAAGTCACTTCTTGTTTGTAAATGTGATGTCTCTTCACTGACTGACTTCAACACTAAGAATGCTTGAATACTTTAAATTGCTCCATGCATAAATGTTTACACGATGTAGAGAATTTCAGTTTAGGGCAAACAGCATAACTCCTGGCAACAGTGACGAGGGTAGAAGGATGTTTTTCTCTTTCTGCTGAGGTAATCAATCAATAGTTGAATTTACATAGATGTGTTTCAAATGTCAGAATTAATTTAAAAATCATGTCAGTAAAAATAATGAAGCCAACTCTGTTAGTGACACTGTTAGTGATATGAGCTCATTTATGGGATTGAGGGCAACTGAAAATGAGACATTTGTTATCTTTGCAGAGCAGGAAATTAAGTTGAGTTTAGTTAACTACACTTACAAGAGAGCTTCTGCTGCTGCTTAATGCCTGTGTGAATTAAAACTGTAGGGGTATAAGATTTTGAAAAATTTGATTTGAAGTTTATAATGTTCACTAAAAGGAGTTGCGGGAATGTTTTAACTACGTGTGACACATTCAATTTTTTCCTAGTCTGTTCTGGCTTTCATGCAGCCTGTTATAGAGGCAGAAACAGCACTTCTACTCTCGACCTTTATGAAAACTTTATGAAACAATTACATTAAGTTTCAGGCGCTTGGAGCAGCAGTGCTGCATCACACAGCAAAGGTCAAATATTTAATGAACAAGGTGAGTGAGATGGTGAGACCATCATCCTATAGTTAAACTGATCAGGATCCATGCGATTCAGCTCAGGGGAAGGCAGTGATCAGTCACACTGTATATGTGCTTAATTAATAAGAGTGGCATGCCTCAATGTCAGGATAAATGTTGGCTCAGTCAATCACAGAGAGCAACAGGAGAGTCTGAAACAAGGGAAGATTCTGACATTTTGTTAATTGACATTAGTATGTCTCCGACAAATGTTATATAAAAACCAGCTGTTAAATAACAACAACAAACTGGGGTTGTGCAGGTTTGTGCTCTTCACATTTAAAGCCTAAAATAGGAAAATAAATGAATACTAAACAAATGTTTTGAAATTAACAAGATTAAAATGGTTTGAGCAACTGTGTATAACTTTTTCGTGATCTGATCAAGTGTGTGTATATCTGTACATGAAATTCTCTGGGTAACTTGAGTGTACACAAATCAGAAATGTAGATGCATTCATATAATGTGGATACTACATTTGCACCCCTGCAGTAGACCAACAGACATAGGATGAAATAAACACACAGAAACGCACATAAAACCACAGGCAGACATACAGCAGGCTATGACACTCAGGCACAACAAACCCTCTGAATCACTGGGCCTTCATATTAGACTTTTAATTATGACAGTAATCGATCCCACAGAGACAGGCTGAAGGAGACGGGCAGAGAAGCACAGTCAAGGTGACAGGCAGCCTGAGAAAATGTCAAGAAGAGAAAATGCAGACCAAGTAAATGAATAGGGGAGTTTATGGTGCAGATCCATAGGCTATCTGATGAATCAGTGAGTCAAATAACAAATTAAAAGCCAATAAATCTATCTTTTAGCACTGCAGTTACAAAGTGAAAGCACTGGATTTGAGATCAATAAAACAAGGCACACAGGTACAGAGGTAATGGCAGAGCATTATTAATCCTTGAAGGACAAACCTGCATAATTTACATGAAATATTTTAACAAATTAAAAACTGAGATTTAATTTATTTATTGTATTATGTTTTCACAAGGTAATAAACGAGGCAATATACTTCTTATAAAAATCCCTCAGTACGTGTTCAAGTGATCATTACTTGACACTGCAGCCATAGTCAAGTCGAGATCCTTCATGCTTGTTGGTGTATTATGTGGAACACAATGCGGCTTCTCAGCACTGAAGGAAAAATGTTGTTGACCATTCAGTACCAGTAAACTCACAAGGAAGAAAAAACATACATTTTGTTACATTTGTACAGAAACAAAGAGCTAAGCTATTTTCCAGCACTGAAATGACTCCAGACCACAGGATGAACACTATTTGCTTTTTTCTCTTTTCATTTATTCCCAGGCTTTCAAGTCTCTACCCTCTAAAGTGCTTTTATATCACTGAGTCAGACTGAGGTCAGTTTTTTAAGTTGTCACAGCAACTCACATACTGTACATTTTGAGCAACTACATACATAAAATCAAAAGCCACATTTACCTGTCACAGCCATGACGTAAAAAATGTAGAACTTAACATGTGACATTGGTAGTTGTTGGCTTCTCAGACCTGTGAGGTTTAGAAACACGTCTCGATATTTAAAGCTGAAAGTTGTGTTTCTCCTGCAGCTTTTGAAGAACTGCTACCACAGGGGTGTGCAGAGGAAGCAACAGTCGAAAAAATGTGCTACGTATCGATTATTCACCCCTCAGCAAAGAAAGAGAGAAGAGTAAGGAGCCTGTATGCTTAAGTGCATATAAAACGGAATACGTGAATATTTTCATTTGTGCCACTTTTGGTTGCTATTTTACTACACAGTTTACAGGAAACAAAACCGACTTACAACTTCAGGCAAAACCATAATGAGTATATTCTAACTCTCTTTTGAAAGTAAAAATGCTAAGCTATTTGTTACACTGTAACAGTCTATAAGAACTTATAAATAGTAAAAAATTGCAGCTTCTACAAAAAATGATGTTTTTAGGCCAACTGTAACAATACTGTTCGTCTGTAACAATGACTTTCAGTAGAGCTTTCAAAGCATTTCGTCTTTTCTGCATTTCATAAATGTGCTTTTCATTCACTAATCTGCAGCAACACATCAACATAACAAAATGTTAAAATCATAATTATTATTGGATAGAACGTCTTATTACTGAACAATGGTGATCAAACCTGAAACAAAAGACAAATCTTGTGCTTCACAGGATGCTTTCAAAAGCTCTATCACTTCTGTCAGCGAAATGTATTACTTTGCTTTCAGAGAATACTGAAAGATCATCACTACATGCAACTCCATCAATCAATCAACTGTAGCAACGTAAAGTGCGCGGTATCAAGTAATCACTGTGGTGACACAAACAGTAAGCGTTTCCATCCACCTATTTTTGTGAACATTGGAAATAACAAGAAATCTGAAAACAAAGTATTCCAGAAAAAACTCAAAATATGAAAAGTCTTAGCTGTAGCAGATAAGCTGGTATATGGATAAACACAAACTGTTTGTTACAATAAATACACAAATGTATTTGGCCAAAGTGCACCTTACTTCCAATGAAGGAAAATCTCCCATGCTACACTTCCAGCTTTGTAGCAACAGTTTGGGGAAGGCCCTTTTCTATTTCAGCATGACTGTGTCCCAGTGCACAAAGCAAAGTCCATAAAGACATGGTTGGATGAATTTGGTGTGGAAAAACCTGACTGGCAGACACACAGAGCCCTGACCTCAACCCCATCAGACACCTTTGGGATGAACTAGAATGGAGATCGCAAGCCAGACCTTTTCTTCCAACATCAGTGCATGAACTCACAAATGCTCTACTGCATGAATGGGTAAAATTCCCACAGAAACACAAATCTTGTAGAAAGCCTTCCCAGAAGAGTGGAAGCTGTTATAGCTGCAAAGCTGTCTATGTATTTATAATACAATGTCACTAAAGTCCATGCTGGTGTAATGATCAGGTGTCCCAATACTTTCATCTATATAGCGTTTTTTAAGCTTAGTGAATAAATCATGACAAAGATAAGGACTTCTAACATTGACCAATCACCACAGAATTAATAGAGCGCAGAAAAAACTGCAGAATTTCTTGACAAAAAGATTTCACATTAAAATGTATGTCAGATTAGACTGGGAAAATGATTTGCTTACTCCCACCCTGTTAGTACTGTAAAAAACATTGCACAAGAGTTCTCACTGAGGAGTGTCACTTTGGTCATTTTTGGCAGTAACACCCACACATACTCCATATTGTACACCTTATTTTATACATACACACACACTTATCAGCCTTTAAAGACAGCACAGTGCTGGTCAGGGCTGTGCAGAGAGGTTAGAGCTGCAGGTCTGGCCGCGGATATCCTGGAGGATGACTGAGATTGTGAAGAGAGCGTGAGAGAGAGGTGGAGAGCACCACTCAATCAATTTCCATTGAATTTCACCCCAGTGGGAACATGATGAGCAATATAGGCCTAAGGGATATAACAAGCCTGTGCATTTCTTTATATCTGAAGAAAAAGAGCCAGCTGGGCTCACACTAAACGGTCAAATTGCTTCACAGTATTCTACCTCACAGTTGGAGCCTTTCATTAAATGATGGCTTTTGGAAGAAATGAGATTCTTTGCTAATGACAATAATTTGATTCATCTTAGAACCTAAAATTATAGTCAGCCACATGCAAACTGAGATGGAGCATTGGAACAGCCAGTGAAATGTACCAACACGTACTCTTGTTATGTCCTCGATGACATACAGATTAAAGTAAACATTTAGACATACATCGTGTAAACAGTGAAACATTTTGGCCAATTTTCCTCACAACAGAACACGTATTAGGGTGGGCAGAGAAAAAAGTAAAAACACAATAAACCTTAATGAAATCAGGAATTAGAGGCTCTGTGGCAACAAATTATAGAGAAAAGATTCCTTGGGTGAGAAGATGACAAGAAAAGAAGGGGAGGCATTTATTTTTATTTTTTTTTTTTTGTTCAAATTGGCTGAAACTTATGTAAATGCAGGGCTAACCATGGATGCACCTTGCATGTTGAACAGGTGGAAAAACTACAATAATGATGCCATGAAATTATTATTATTAGGTCCCAAGAAGGTTAATCTTATTCCAAATGCAGCAAAATTAGAACATGTAAGGGTTGCTCTAACGGCAGCATGGTATTACAGTACTGAAAATGTTAAGTGGTAATCATTCATTGTTGAAGGTATTTAAAAAACAGAAAATAAGGCTCAAATTAATAATGAGTGCTACAGCCTGACTGTTCAATAAACTTACTTTTGGGGAAATGTAAAATACCAGAAACCTGAGTCTGACTTTGGGTTATCCAGTTTGAAATCAGGTTTGGTCAAATCTGGACTACAGAAAAAAGAAAACAGAACTCCTCTATTACAAATTAAATTATTCACAGGGGGGCTGACATTGAATTTATTCATATTATCTGTCTCCATAGCCGATGTCGCTTGATCTTACACACAAACAAACTGACAAGAGTACACTCTGCTTTTTTGATTTTATAAAGGAAAAGAAGATCAGTTAGTAGTGCTCATCCATACCTATTTTATCATCAATGCAAAAAAACTGACATAAAGATGTAATTTAAATCTTCCCAGCAACACATGCTGCACACAACAGGCAATAATAAGGAGGGGGCTTCTTGTTTGGAAAGGAAGGTAGATGTCAGTAGATGTTAAATAAATTGGTTCCTAATGTCTAATGATTAATCACTTATTAAAGTGACTACTTTGACAACTGCTTTGCTCAACTTCTTGATAGTCTGAGCTGTTACGTGATGTGATGATATAGAAAAGAAAAGTGAAACTAACATCTCAATACTAAAAATAACTACAGTGGCAAACACCTTGACGGATTGGGATTTAAATTTTGAGCACTTTCAAGCAGTTTTGACCATGGAATTAGTCCTGCAACATAGCTTAAAACTGCCATAAAGCCATTACCTAAATTAACTATAAAGTAACACAGAAAGACAGTCGCATGTTCAACTCTGTGAGCGTTGCATATGAATTATATCCTTTTCTTCTGAATAACAGACCTTCCAGTAATCTCAAGAGATGGCCCTGCCTGCCAATGAGCAAAACTGCCTTTGGAAAGTAAGAGGGCGCTTTGATAAAAGTTTTTCTATTACCTCAGTTATTCAAGCAAAACTGGAGAATCAACGTTGCATGTTTCAGTGATTCCCGGGAACCTTTTCATACCTTTAACAGTAATGTGTTTGAATACAGATTAATATTTTCAGCCCTAAGCCAATAAGGGTTTCCATAAGAAATGGTGTGAGGCAAGAGTGTGTGCTCTCTCCAGCAACATGCAGGTTAGAGAACTATAGACCAACAATGTTGTGAATAACAGATTCACAGAAATCTTAATTAGATCTAAATGAAAATATCAAAATAAATATGTACACATTTATGTATATTTTACTTTGGCAAACATTGCTGTCATACAGCAAGCAGCAACACACTTTCAAGAAGGGCTGTAACAGTTTTGTTTATTCGTGCTGAGCCATCACAGCATGAGGGTCAAGGCCACGTTGAACCAAAGTTCACATATGCAAGTTTCAATAACCTTCAGCAGAACTCATGTGCTCAGGATGGCACAACAAGCTCATTGGCATGCCAGTCAGTCACGCTATGGTGTGGAAGACCCACCTGTGTCTTTTAAAAACAAATTGTACCTTTGGGTACAATTTGGGTTCCTAGTCGGCTGCAGGTGTGTGTGTGGGGGAGGGTGGGCTGACTCTCTAGAATAATCCAACTCTAACAGAACGGCTACACTGATGCTTATAAATGAGAAAGTCTGATGAAGTATACTTCGGTTAATTGAATTCAACTGTCAGCATCTGACTTAGACATTAAAATTGCTTCACACAGTTAACATTCATTTCTCCTGTGGTCAGTTTACCCACACCAGTCAGAGACGTTAGTATTATTTTTGCTCTCCTTCTGTATAATGTCACCACAATTTACAAAAGAGGTCAAAACTCAGGCAATTAAGCACAAATGACCAACAACACTTAAAAAAAGTTATGGGCACTGTGGCGGATGTAATAAGCAATATTAGGCTACAGGAATTAAGTAAATGCCAGTTTAACTGCAGAATAAAACTTTGCCAAAGCAAACAACACAGAGGCCTAAACAACAAAAACATATAATATCAAAGCAAACAAAGTTGCGCAGATCACATTATATAGGTGAGCATTATAGTTAGCTTCAGTTTAAAGCAGTGACACAAGTAACCTAGGTTACCATACCATCATTATTAAAAATAAACATCTCAGAAAGAGTGAATTTTGATCTTAATATAGTTTTAAATCATGTGCAAGATAACACTCTCTCTATTATCAGCTGAGCCACTTAGCCAAAGAATAGCACACTTTATGACACAACCCATGCAGTGTGACTCATAAGCTTGCAACTATCTTGAGATGATTCTCTTGTCAGGACGTGATGTCAGGCAGCCTGGCCCCAGTAAGAGAGACAACCCTGCGCATGAAATTGACCCCAACATTTTAGCAATGAACTCAGACTCAAAAATATCCATGTTATCTTCTAAAAACAGATGAAAAACTTGGACTGTTTTTTTATATTTCTCTCCCAAGTTGTCTATTTCTGTGCTGTCATCTTGCTTCAGTGAAATTTGCTATACAGAGAACAGGGATCAAGAGTGCTCCTGCATTGATTCCTTTGCTTTGTTATGACACTAAATTCTGCTTCAGTGCTCTCTGCTAAATGAACAAGCCACACATACATTCAGAGTGCACACACACTGACACAATATGACAGATAGCCATGAGCACATAACTTGATACAAGATAATTTGTTATTTTGAGACTATTGATTTGTGAGTTGTGCAATGAAACAAGTCTCTTTTAGAAGCATCCCTGCAGCAATCAATTTCAACATGCTTTCCAATTCGCTGCATTCTAATGATGTGATCAATATATCTTCAAAGATGCTGACTATACAGAAGTACAGTGTCATTATCTGGAGAAGAATACAAAAATACAAAAAAAAAAGACAAATATGACAAGAATACTGCTGTGAGATGACACTGTTGTAAATGCGAGGTTCTTGAGACAGAGACTGTGGATGTGCACAGCTCCCCTGAATATCATCCATCATCCAAACATCTAGGAAAAACAAGAATACATTATTCTATTTTTGGGGAGGTATTTCTACGCTGTGGGGTCACGCTATATGCTTCCATTATCATGCAACAAAAAATGGTCCAGTTGATATGTAAGGCAGCGAATTATCCTATCAGCAGGGAACATCATTTACAGATGGGGGTCACAAGTAATGGAAAGTCATTTTCACCAGGGGCTTTTTTCCATGTAGGATAGCTAAAGCGCTGCCAGCTCAACAAGGACAAATGGCTGCCCAAATCATTACAGTAACCTAGACTAAGTAGCTAAGCAGCCCCAGCTGAGGGCTTTGGATGCCTAAATGTTTCCCTTGGCCATAGCAACAGTACTGTCTGAATGACCTGCAGTGTGAATAACCCAGCAAGTTGTGAACATAAGGTTTCACTATGCCCTGATTTTAATCAATTTACTGCTTGAATCTTGGTGTATTTTTCATTCGTGAGTTTTAGGAATATGAAATTTTATAGATTAAATGTCCACCAGATCTTGCCGATGATCATGTCCAATAAAGGAAGAACCCCTCTGTCAAGAAAAATAAGATTCAGAATTTTGATGCTGCTATTCATGGCAAAAGTGGTGGGGGGGTGGTTAGTGACACATCAGTGTCATTTGCTGGATCAGTAAGCATGGATACAGACCAAAAAGAGATTTTCAGATCTTTGACACCGAAACACCGGTGGTTTATTTTACTGTGACAGAGGATGTTACAACTCTGCAGTGTTATTATGGTATCAATAATTTTATCTTCTATCATGACAGCCACAAGGTAAACAGTCAATATTGCTTTCTTGTTAAAGTGAAATCTAACACCGATGTGGGCTTGTTTTTATAGTAGCCACTGTGTGAATAATGAGTGACTGACTCAACACGGCAGAGACAAAAAGGGAGCTGAATGCTGGATTAAGTGGATTATGTGTAACAAAAGAAAGTTGTCATGTACATCATAACCTGAGTGAATAACAGGACCAGACAGGAGTAGAAAAAGAAATAACTCAATGAGAAATAGAGTAAGTGATTGTTCTGTTTTACTTCGTTTTCTGATTCCCTGACTTACCGGTGTAAGCAGTTTAGTAGCAATGCAAACACACTACAAGATACACATATTTAATGTTATTTCAACACCTGCAGGAATGTTCCATATTTAAGTGTTATAAAATAAAATCTATAGCCAAGACTAAGGAGACCTGTGGGAGTCCACAGTTACACAAACCTGAGATTAGACCCATACTTTTTAGATTTTTGCATAAAATTGATCATCGTGTCACTTAGATTTTGCACTTTGTCATAATTAGGCTCTGTGGAATTTAAAACTGTAAGGACGCATTAAGAGTGGTTTCAGTAATTAGGCAGTACGTTGGAAGACGTTATGCGTCATGAGTTTTCTTGTACTTCACAAATGACGATGACACAGACGACCGGTGATGCATTAACACGTTCTGGGCATCCCAATTAGAAACAATAATTAAATGGCTTAAGTTAATTATTTAAACTTCAACAGGCAGATAATGTTTGTTTGAGGCTAAAAGTTAATTTTGTCTTCAGCATAACATCCTTGCTTCACATGTTGCATATTGATGGTATTTTACTATTTTATTCCCCTTTGTAAGGGGCTATCACATTTAATAGATTCAGTCTCAGTCAAATATCAAATATCGTCATATTAGCTGAGCTGAAGCAAATAGAAAGTGGGACAAAACAGAAACAGAAATGTTTACACAGTCTGTATTTGCACTTTGCACATGCCTCTTATCCATAGAGGAGGAATAAACTGCTCGCAGTGTGACAGTAAATAATAGTAAATTAAAGCTCCTTTGAATTAAAAATGTGAAGGGTTTTAACAAGATAATGAGAGCCTCTTAACAGTTAAGCAGTAAAGCAAGAAATTGCTTTTTCATGGACTCAAGATTTTGAATTTCTATCATGTGGTGGGACTAACAAAATCCAATCACATGGATAGCAATTAAACTCTTCAGTGAACTTCTGACATGGTTCACTTCCAAGGTAATCGCACACAACTTACTGTGATCCATACTTAATTTCCACCCAGGATGACGATGATGTTTTCTGTATGTCACGTCGCTAAAGTTGCGTTAAAACCATGTACTGCTGGCATGAACAGAAATCAGACTTTACGACAATTCAGTTGTAGTTCATTTCAGTGGGCATCTCAGAAGAACCATATTACTTCAAAACTTCAAACGTTATTTGTCAGTATATTCTTTAAATACACCAAAATTCTTCTTGAACACACACATGCAAAATGCAGTGAAACACACAGGAGCAGTGGGCTGCCATGCCAGGTGTCCGGGGAGTGATTGGAGGGGGTTTAGTGCCTTGCTCAAGGGCACTAGGGCACGTCAGCGGACTACAACAACATCTCTCAAACCTAAATATAATTTTATGTAATCTCTGTGTGAACTGAACATCACAGGTAACAATCGGGAGGATGACATTTGCAGTAATAACAGAAAATATGTCTGTGTAACTTGATGCAAATTGATTTCACTCTGCTGCTCTCCAAGTCAGTTTTCTGTTGAATGTTGTTTATTTCAGATAAGAAATCTCATTATGTATGACCACACAGAAAGACAAGCAAACTGCAAATTGTAAGAATTTTCACAGTGTCTCCCACTTCTCTCTCTCAGTCCTGCTTTCTTGATTATTTACAAAATTTTGTACTTCTTCGGTTGAGATGCTTCACAACTGTTGAATTACAATGTCAGAGTAATTGAAGATACTGTAAGTTTCTTAACAACTGTTGAAATTTCCTGCCATGTCAGGCCAAAAATGCAATGGACAGACTGCAGCATTTTGGTTACTACTATCTCAAATGGAGGTGCAGGTGAGATGCTGGTATGAAATGCAGAAAGACTGTGTATTTTGAAAAAGCAATAACATTGATCAGTTCCAAGATGAAACACTACATGTTTTTGTACTGTGTTTAGTTGAATGTATCAGTCAAAGAGAATTTTTAAATCATTGCATTGTTTTTATTTATTTATTTTTTTGGAATCTGGGTTGGAATGGTTTAAAATCTAGGAAAGAATAGGCTTGTGTCAAGTCTGTCACATCAAATAAAAGGAAAGCGAAGAAATCCTTTTGAATTCCTGCTGTTACCATTTTTGATTCAGTCTGAGTCACCTTGTGACGGCTTCCATATGGTGGCCTGTCCAACAGCAAGGGCAAATTGCATTATTGGACTGGTCGGAGCGAATGGTTGCTGCTAACAAGTTGCTGCTCCTCTTTGACCTCTTTTTGAGTGTGCGCGCGTGTGTGTGTGTTGCTGTCCATGTGTCTATGAGGTCGTGTATTTGTGTATCTGTATGTGTGCGTGACCCTGGGTGACTTGTTTCCAATAAGGAAATTAAATCCATTGTGGGATTTTTTTTCCCCCCTCAGCGAACCATTTTCTTTTATTACTTCACCTGCAGTTCCTTGAGCCACTGGGTGTGCTCCCATGCTGCAACCAACTCCCAGACAAGCATCGGCAGCATCTATCTTGTGGACAGAAGTGCTGAGTGGCTATTACTTCTCAGCAGACCACATAAAAACCACAGCAATTAAACGCTATTGGGCCATTCGACTTTGTCTTCTTGGAAGAAAAAAAAGGGCATGAGTGAGCGAGGGAAGACAGGCAGAGAAAAAAGTGGGAGACAAGAGAGATCTCAAATTATGCTGCTTAACGGAGAGAAAGATCTGTTTGTCAGTAGTTTAAAAAGAAGAAATTAAAGAGTTGAGAGTACCTGTAAAACTGGAGCCGATGAAATGCAGTACATGTTCTCAAACAGACGCGAAAGGTCTTTTAACTAAGGTATGATAACAACTAAAAGCAGACTGCAGCATGGAAGTTACAGTAAAGTCTCCATTTTTAACTAGATTTATAGTTAAAGTGATTCTGCTGGGGCTGCATTGTTGTTCGGCCCTCCAGAAGGAAGCTTAAATCATATTTTGACTCTTCACACTGTTCAGCTGAGAAACACTTTAATTTATGATGTTTTTTTCCACTCTATTTTGCAAAACGGAAGAAAATGGCCAGGACAGGCCAGTGCTGTTCTAGGATGCCGAGTAAATGTCTTTATGACGTGCAAAAAGCCAAAAGTGGACACAAAAACAAAAACTGGACGTGAACAAGGATTAAAAACTGATGTTGGTCCGCTACTCGTGAAGCTCCTGTGGGAAAATCAGATTCATTCAGTGTAGCTAAGACCATTTGTTACCAGTAAGCTAAAACAACAAAACAAAAACAGCAGTCCAGCAGAGAAAGGTTAAAGGTCAAAATGTGCTCTATTGAACTTTTAAATTATAATCAATCAGCCACCTTGTTGATATAATGTACTGATCCCAATCTCTGTCTCAGTCCGTCTCCCACTGGCCACCCTGTCAATGCTCTGTGTCCCACTAGTCACAGTGCTTTACAGTCAATCCAACAATTTCAAAAAAAAATTTCTGGGAATGTGATTTTGGGATATTTAAAAAAAAAAAGATTTACTTGGAATTTTCTCCTTGAAACTAGCAGTGATATTGGCAGTGTTTCTTTGCTATTTACTGCACAAGATCCATACCGAGATGGCGTAGGTGGATGGAGGAAAGGTCCAGGGTTCCAATACCATCTCCTGGGTATAGTTGGTTTAGGCAACAAAAGCATGTTAAAACCAAGTAAAAAGTAAGACTTTGGTTGGTTGTTAAAAAGCTAACCTGTGCTTCACATTGGTTCTGAGTTGGCAGTCTTTCACTAACCGTAACCTAGTGCTGTGAGTGCCAAAATGTGACTATAAAAAGCTGCAAGATAGTGTAGGGAAAAACAATCACCAAACACCTCAGTATCAACATTTTGCAACTGTTGCCCATATGAACATTTATAGTACAACATGCTGTGTTAGTGCGGACATTACATTTTCAGAGGAAGACAAGGCAATTGCAATTTGCAAAATGTGTTCCAGGAGGGTTCTGGGAGGAGGGAACATGTCTATTTAGTTTTAACACAACAAATCTCATTAAACCTATGGAGTATTAACTCATCCATCCTTGCCCACTACATCTTCACCTTGTGCATAAAGTACAGGTTATGAACTGCAAATGAACTGATAATGAAATTATTAGTCATCTCAGTTATTGGTATTGGCTGAAACAAGTAAACAAAGCTTTGGTTTTTCGGTGTGATGTAGTGACAACATTACTGCCAACGCTACTGTCAGACCTGCCACTGTTGTTGCTGCCACAATGGAGGACGGTCTTCATTCATCACAGTCTGCCTGTATGCGTTTCAACAACTAAAAATAAGCGTTTCCAACCTCTCAGTAGTCAGAAAGAGGATGTAGGTACAGAGCCCAGAAAAAAAGCATGACGAGCAGGCAACTAACAATGAAAATTACAAATGGCTGCCTGTCTCATTACTCAAGCAAATCACATTAGATATCCTTCAGAAGCCTAATGTAGATGCTGCACTGTGTGGCCCTCTCTCTTACAATCAGTCTTTTTATCCATCTTCCTCTCTATTTGACACTGATGTGTCCCATTCTTTCTTTAACGTTAACTACTCTTTCTTTTGCCCCCCCTCCCTTTCACTTTTTGTCCCTTTGCCTTTCTGTAATTCTTTCTCTGACTGAGTTGCTCCGTCTTTGTCACTTTCTCTCTGCTGACCAGACAGATATATTCAAACGGAAGTTAAGGACAGGAGTGTTGCATTATTCAAACCCCTCACAGGAACAAGAGTTAGGAACAATGACTGGCAAATTCCTATTAAAGCAGGCCGTCTGCTGAGACAACAAATCCAAAGACCACAGTCAAGCAGGTATGAGTCAGCAACATTAACATATTCACACATGAGACAGAATCATTTTTGTCACAGAACCACATGTTTTCAATTCTCAATCATGTATTTTTACCAGGATACTAAGACAAATACTTTATAGCACAATCAAACAGTTTATTCACAGGATATGGACACATGAAAACATCCCTAAAGCTAGCTGTATATATCAAATGGCCTGGCACTTCTGAGTATTTAACACCCTCCACACAGCTGGTGCCAACTGACGTGCTGTGCGATCCGGGGGCAATGCTGAGTAGCCAGTTAGCTGGCAAGCACTGAGCCTGCTGTGAACCTCGGTGGAAATACCTGTCACATCACAAACTTAATGTGGAAAATCAAATGGCTGGAACCAATATCCCGGATACTGCCAAGCTGGCTTACAACGAGGTCTGATGGAGCCCTCGGTGTCGAAACACATCAAACACCGTTTGTGATTCACATTATCAGGAACCTGCTAATTGTTTTGAGAAATGCCATGTCATACAAGGGTGCTGAAAACTTTGAGAGTGAGCATCTGGCTGCCTCTTCAAATTAATTCACTTTAATTGCCAACACCATTTTGATATGAAAGTTAAGTAAACTAGGGTGTGACAGGATGAGGATAAAGCATCTGCTTGGTAGAGCACAGTTATTGTTGAGAATAATTTAGCTTTTTAGAATTCAGTACATCCATTGTTTTATACTTATACTATGCGCACTCATAAGTAAGAAGTCATGGCTTTTTCATGCACCTCTAAGTTGACAAAAATATTAATCAGAATCAGAATATTAAAGCATTGTTGGAATATTTAATCATTTTCATGATTAATTTGTACAGTGTGACTGTACTGTGAGCTTCACTGTTGGACCAAACAAGCAAATCGCTTTATGCTTACTTTGCATTCCTCTGCACTCACTTGACATACTGTCATCTCAAACATATGCAATGTAGGCATAATTCATGAACGAATAATTAAGGTCAGTATTGAACTGAGGCATCACCTAATGTTTTGTTACCAAAAAATATTGAGGGAGACTAACTGATTTATTGTGGCACTCTTTCTGACCTTCTGACATAGTGATCTGTTTAGACCACAGGGAGGGAAGTCTTGTGATTTTATCCAATGAGAACAAACAGTTTGCCGATAGCTTTTGGCAATCTCAATGTGCAAGTAAGCACACTGTTGCCCCCAGTCAGATCGATGTTTCTCGATTAGCCTGCCTGGGCCAAAAAGAATGCAGCAACTTTCCTATTCGTCAGCTACAGGAACTCATTCTCACTTAACACATGCACACAAAATATGCAGAAACACATTTGCAGCCGCATACACACATATGCTGAAATAAAAAAAAAAAGAAAGACATACTGATGTCACAGACATCACCAACACACAGACGTCATTCATCCTGTGGCATTTAGCACAAACATCAAATAGTGTGAGGCCTTGCTAAAAATCAATGAGCATTTGCAACAATCAATAGACAGGTTCCTATGAGAACTAATTAGAAAGGCAAACATGGTGCACAACCTCCTCTCTCCTCTCTGCCGACCGCTGTGAGCTCAAAACTACAATAAGTGCTTCTTCTCAGTTAGGTCAAAAAAGAATTTAATACAACAGTGATATGTGTAGGTAAGGATCAAATTGAAAGTGTACTTATAATTATGGTTGAGCATGAAAAGGAACATGGTGTGAAATTAAGAAAGGCTATGCTTTGTCGCTTTTGTGAAGGGTTTAAACACAAAGTCTTGCTCCAAGTCCATAAGCACAACTGTTACCTTAAGAGACACGATCACATGATTACCTGGTTGGGCTGAGTCTGGCTATTGGCATATCAGTCATTACATTATTAAAAAGTCACTGATCCATGAGTGGAGGCTGAAATGCTCTAAAAGTCCTCTTTTAAACATTTTTTTTAAAAAAATCAAGTCATTCTCGTATTACATGGATGACTTTTAGAAGATGATCAGCAAACGCAGCCAGCAAAACATGGCTACTCTGCCTTTCTTTGGGTAAGTCAGTATAGAGACAGATGGATGACTTCTACAGATTTATTATCTTAATATTCTACATTTTTGCTGCATTCTGTTTCCACCCTCTGAAGGGTTTTGATCTCCTCATCTGAAGAATTAGTGTGAGATCACTGAGTAACACTACAAATGACTAATCTAATTTTCCTTTTTAGACCCTGCAGTATGAACCAGGCAGTTGTTTCAGTTACTCTCAGTGTGGTAGGAGGATTGTTGGAGAACTGCTCATTTTGACAGCATTGAGAGAAAACACTTGTAACCCTGAAAAATTCTTGTGTGAGACAAAACTGCGATTTTTTATTTGTCTACATATCTCCTGAATCTTCTGCTCTAATTATCTCTCTATTAACTCTATCATATTCAACTGTAAACAATCCACATACCTCTCTACTTAACTGATCCCTCTGAGTGCACTGATGTACAGTAGATAGTACACACAGCGGTAGACACACTTAAATCAAATGAAATGCTAATTTTTGACAAATCTGAGGAAGCCTGTCTGCCCTGGGTCATCTCTGCATCTAAAGACAAGGCTGTAAGTTTTGTTTCTGTTTGAGGAACAGAAAAAAGTTGCGTGTCAGATATTATATTTGGACTTAGTTGGACCTAAATTATCCTGATGAAAACTGAGAGGCCAGGGATAAAGAACACACTGTGAAAAACTTATGAAAGAATCTAATATTAACTAATTATAACTATAATTAACAAAAGGAAAAAAAATGAAAAAGAACTGGCTCAGTGCTTAAGGGGAGCGATGATTTAACACAGATGATTTTTAAATTGCTCTAGAAGTACAAAGTTAATACCTTTATTACCTCTTTGGAGTCAGCTACACAGTAAACCTATTGCAAGAAGAGTAACAGTGTCTCTATATCATTGAGATATGTAGCGCACAATGACTGGAACAGCTCACTAAGTATGCGTTCCAATGCTAAAGTGGTTGAACGGAGTAAGACAGATAGCAAATGGGCTTTGTCTCATCTAAAAAAAAAATGTCTTTGCACAGCTTTGCACAGAAAACCCAAGCTGTGGGTTCCAAAGGACATTAAAGACCAACACAAAGAATAAATGCAGCAGCCTCAATCAAAGGATGATTAATATGTGCATTGAAAAGCAAACAGAATGAGCGGTTTTTCATGTCTTTTGGTCATTTCAGGTGTCATGCTGAGTTGCTTTTCACTGCTGCGTGAATACATTTTTTGTACATTTTGCCTGCGTACACTCTCATAAATAAAGAGGGGGAGACTGTGTTTTCTGTGGAAATGAGTAAACATTATGCGCATACACACACACACACACACGCGCGCTGTATACACAGCCAAGGGTATGCTGCAGCATGCATCTGAAAATGCCACTCACCCTGAGAGCACCGGAGTTGATCCTTTTTAGTGCTGTTCTTCTGGGTTGAAGCTGTCAACAGAAATGAGAGAGATGCTAAGACATGCGAAGTCTTTTGTCCCTGCTTTGGTATTTTTTAAATTCATTAGAGAAACTTGGAGAGAACTGGGACACTAAATAATCAATTCACTCTTTATTTTACACCAAAAATACACCAAGACAACATCTCTATAACTGCTTCAGCCTTACTAACCAAACCCTCATCCACGCCATCCAAATAAATAAATTTGCACACAATTAAACTCACAACATATTAAGCAAAAGCCATTTTAAACCCTGAAAAGATGGTGGAATATAGAGTATTCAATATACTTAATGCAGCAAAACGATTGATCGATTAAATCTTGCCTTCTGGTAAAGGGTTGTGAAGCTGTGCATCTTATTTAAAGTTCACTTGAATTACTGACAATTGTTCAGTTCCTGCATCTTTTTTTTTGCATCACAGTAATACTAAAGTTGTTGAAGGACACAATCTATTTAAAATATATTTTACTGTTGTAAACAAAGCACTCTTTGTTGTGCTCTCACTCTTAAGTAACACTGTTCTGTATCACAACATTGCAAGCACGTACTGTACATAAATGTGTGTTAATTTCCATCTGTAATGGTTTTGAAGGACAAGAAAAATGACTCTCATTTTACACTTGAGAAATGAGCCACCAATTGGTACAGGTTCTTCATTGCAACAGTGGATGCAAAGTGTGACTGTGAACATGTGCGTGTGCATATGAGAGAAAGAGAGAGAAAGAAAGAGAAAGAAAGAGAGAGAGAGAGAGAGCATAACAGGACATGACCTTTCCTGTTACATAAGGCCCTCATCTTATGAGCTCTTCTTATCATCCTAATTAGGCTGCCACATTGGTCCAGTGTTCACACTTACAATCAGTGTTTATTCGAGTCCAAGTGTTTATTAAACATGGGTTTAAAATGCCTGTGTCACATACTCTGTGTAGGCATGCACCTAAGCCACATGCATTCACAGCTGGAGCTGTTATCAATCCCCCTGAGTGGTTCGAACTGAGACTGGGGTCATCCTGTAAAGCTCCATATCAGATTCACAATTCACACAAGCTGAATGAGATGCAAAGTGCAATGATTTTACTTGATCATAAATGTATGGCTTTGCCTCAGTGTATTTACAAGGTCAGACCAGAGTTTGAATAAAACATTTGTTTATTCCGTACAAAACTGGAAAAACACAGATATAGAAACAAACACACACACACAAATAAACAAGCTGCAACTGAACTGAATATTCACAAGGACAGACAGACAGAGAGACTGTGGTGCTTTGGGAAAGTGTGATTTCATTAAGGCTTCTAAAACTTCTAGGTCAGCAGTATGAGATGTGTTTAAACTTAATACTGCAGTTTTTTGGGTTTTTTTATTTTTGAGAAATAAAAACAGGTATGATACAATTGCAAATAACATGCTCTCAATTACAACATAAAGAAAATCAAGGCAGCACAGAAGGAGTTTCCATATTGAGTGCATCTGATTTCCTCAACAGTATAGTCTCACCAGACGACGGGTAGGCGAACATGTCCAAGAAAGAAAAACTAAAAAAAAATGCTGAATAGAACCCAAAGTTGAGAAGACAGACTTGAACTGTTTAAGAAAAACAGAATTATCGCTCCACTATGGCGTCCCGTTAGGAGACAGACAAATCAAGAAGAAAAATATCAAGACCGAGATCAAAAAGAGGAATTTATCTGTCCTTGCTTTCCTACATGTGTGTATATCCATTTCATATAATCATAACTGTCAAGACGTGTAAAGTTGCAGGGATTATTATTTTTTTTTGTTTGTTTGTTTATTTTAGGATTTCTCAGCCTGGGTGCCTTTTTTTCTGCAGCATTCAAGAAGGCACTGTGGCCAGCACATCCGTTAGTGAATAGCTCCATGTTTCGGTTGTTTAGACAAGATAAAGAAGAGAATCTAAAATGACATAAATGAGAGAATTTGCAGATGGTGGTTATAAATGATAAATTGTATTAAACGGAGAAAGAGAGGGGGGAATATGCAACAGTGCTGACATGCATCCAGTCACATCTACTGTTGCAGCAGACAGTACCTTTGGTGAGAAAGTTCTGTGTTAGTGGTGGTGGTGGTGGAGGGGGGGCTTTCCATTTACCACTGATTCATTCCTGGGGACAACCAACAGCTTGGAGGAGAGAGTGGCAAAACAAGAGAAGGAGATGAGAAAGCACAAGAGTGTGGGAGGTGAGACAAAGACATAAATCAAAGATAAAAAGCAGAGAAAATGGTTGGTGATAGGTGATTTTCATACCATCCATATCCCTGAAAACAGAAAACACAGTGACCTGCCTGCACCCAGAATCACATGATGGCCCTCTTTCGGCTCCTTCACCACCATTACAATCTGGCACTCGAAGTAGACAGCAGCTGTTGCATGTGCCACACTTTGCTCATGTACTCAGTGTGTTTGACAGCTGCCAAAATTGCTTTCATCTTGCCTTCCACGCCCACACAAACACAGAGTTCAAGTCACACATCGTCTATGCTTTTTGCTGCAGTATGTGCACAAACGAAGTCTGAGCAGCAGCAAGATATAACGTTCTGATCCATCACTTCCTTAAGGCTTTGTTAAACTTTGTGACAACTATGGGAAAATGTTAAGGGAGATTTGTTTTCATAATGCGACCCCCACTGTTAACACATATGGCAGTAGTTCCCAAACTTTTTTCTGCATGACATCACTTTTGCAGATAAGAACATTTTCAAGCCCCTCACCCACCCACCTGGACCAGACATAACACTTACACATACGTCTTTGGCTTCCAAACCCCACATGAATTTATTCATATTTATTCATTCAAAGGAATTGCCTTTAGCTTGCTGGCTGTTGCTTCATCAATCATTGTTGGAACCATATTGATAGCAGAGGGAAGTATTAATTCCTCAGCTACAGTGTGCAGCTTTTTACACTCAGCAACTCCGTAGGTAACTTTGCACACGGTGAGTTGAGCATTTGAAGGTACAGATGCAGTTTTGGTAAAGCTACTCTGTTGTGCACGACAGTTTATGAGTTTTTTTTTTTTCCAAAGAAGTCAACTGGCTTGACTTTGTGTTCCAGGATGTGTTTTCTCCAAGTGGAGTTTCAAACTGTCAAAACCTGACACACAACACACTGTGGTCTTTTCTTGTCACCCACCACTGTACCAGTAAAGCCGAGGGCGATATATGCTTGGTCATATTTTCTTTCTTTTGCATTGGAAGTTGTTCTTTGACTTGGTGAAGACTCATCCTCTGCTGTACATTTTTGGCTGGGAGCCCTCTCACAAAGTGACAACGTTATGGTGGCAGTGCTCAAGCATGCCTCATTCATTTGCCCCTATCCATCCCATATTTTTTGACACACTTTAAGCCTGACTTTGATCATGTGGGTGTAAGGAGAGCACCCCATAGCACAAGATATTATAGCTTATTGTAGAATTTGATAGGAAGGATCATGAGCTGCTGATTATTCTACGGAATTCATTTATATTTTCTTAAATTTGAAACAAAACCAATAACAAGACTAATAGCATGCCGTAACTTTGTGTTTCTTTTTCTTTTATTATTACTTTCTTCTTCCTTGTTGTTAACTCATGCCCCCTGTCTCACACTGTCACACAGTGCAGCTGAAATGTCACAAGAGCTGAAAATATTGCACTGTGCATATTTCCCTGGCCAGCTCCAGACCTTCAGTCTGACGACAAACTTCTCAGCTATTTGTCCTCATTATACAACAGCCTCCGACTGCTCACCTTAATTCCCCTGCCCGTCCCTCAGGGGGCTCTTTTCCAACCACAGCCTGGCATGAGTCATTTTTATGACCACCGCTTTGGCCCTCGTCGGCCCGGGCCGCCTATGCTTTAAACCCAGCTAGGCAAGTAAATCTGCCAGCTTTAATTAAAATAGCTTCTTTTGTATCGCTTTCTCTCCTTCCGTCCTCTTGTCCCTGATGACATAATGGTGCTGGGAACTTCCCTCTGCAGCGCTGACTCAAAAGGACTGACCCTTGGAAAAAATGGAGGAGTGTAGCACTATTTTATGATGAGTTGGCAAGAAATAAACTGCATCTCATCCCATCTCCTCATCTTCTTGCTTTGACCTGGTTTCCCGAGTGAAAAGATAATTATGAAGGTCGAGAGTGGAGGTTCCCTTGATGAGACAACTCCACATGAAATAATTTGAAAATATGCAAGAGAAATCAATGAGCAAAAAACTTCTATCATGGTTTAATTTACGAGCACTTTAAAATTAGAGTAAGTCTATAAGTCTATAAGGGTGTGGAGTGACACGCACAGCACCACAGTGACGACCTAGCTGTCTTTCAAGGTCAGCCTTTCTTGGGGAAATAACGATTTGTGAAGCTGAATCAATGAGGCTCATTCAAGCCGTTTTCCTACAATATTGTTCAGGGACTAACTTTGGTGCCATTGATTAGCTGATTTATAGCTTGCATCTGTTCTGGGCTCACACTGAGGTGAACACTGAACAGGCTTACTGCAGCAATTTTTAATTTATGCTGTATGCAGAACTGTCACTGTGAGAACAGGAAAAGTGACATTAGAAGTCTTAGACATTAGAAACAGCTCTGGCTTTTGAGGCCATTTTGTCATAGTGGCCACATTCTGAATTGTAGGTCATGTAACAGATGAGACGACTCTTTGTATTATCAGAATATGATCCATTAGGTCCAATAAAGCATTAGGTTTTGAGGGGCCACATCAGTAAATTATTTTCATACATGCTGTGAGTCAGTGTGCATATGCTTTACGTGCAGAAACCAGACGAAGCAAGAGAAACTATTTTGCCAAATGTGCCCAGCAAGCACTCTGCTGTGGAATGAATGAGGCGCCAACACTGCACACAGTTCATTTCATACATCCATGTCTTAAACTGGCAATGGAGTAGACCTCATGAAAATATAACCTTTTATAAATATATATATATATATATATATAACCTGGAGTCTGATTTAAAGACCCCAACCACCACCCTCCATTCTTTTCTGTCTTTCTGCACTTTTTTTCTCCTCTCCTGGCCCTACCTTACTCCCCTTCTTTTCTATTTTCTCTTCTGTTTTTAAAACAGGCACAAGCCGCACAAATACACCACCCTCCCTCTTCCTTCCTTCTTTTCGTTCCTCTCTTATTTCCTCTCCCTTCTTATCTGCACCCCTGAAGGGGTTGTCTGTCTCCTAACCAGCTGAAGCAAGGCTTCCGCTGGTGTGCGCCTGGCCCCTATTATCAGAGCATGACAAGGAGCTGCAGTGTCAACTTGTCAGACTAATAAACATCCTTTATGGCACCCGCCTGGGTGTGTTTGGAGGGGAGTCAGCCAGCCACTAAGCAGTGGACCATTGATTTCAGGGATGGCACACAGTGCTTACACTTCCACCCGTCTATTATACAGCGGACAGCCTGCAATTGTTTTGCCATGCACAGCCATACTCATGACACTCATACTCCTGGAGGCTTTCTGCTTAGCTTGAGACATTTCTCCATCAAGGATCAAGTATGGAAGCACTGACATGTTTTGCAAGTCAAGGCCAATAACACAGTCATAATTTCCTTTTCTCCCCTATATAATTCCTTCTATTTTTAAGAGCAGGATAGGTGACGGGTCAAACAGCACTTAAACAAAGCATTGAATTGGTTACAACAGTCATTTCTCTCCCTCTCTTGTGGCTCTTCAGCCATCCCAAGTAGCTAATAACATTAACTGCTTCAATACCAAACTGAAAGAGACAAAAAGATGAGACACTAATACAAAAAAGTGTGACAAGAGAGTCAGAGAGAATGAGGATGCCAGCATTACTATTTCAGCACCACGGACAGCAGCAATTCTTGACGACTGAAAAGACTAGAATTTGTAGCCTTAGAGCCAAACTCTAAATATGCCTCTTTAACCTTTGTCCACTAGCATGTCATAAATATTCATAACAGGTGGACAAGGAGACATGTCATCTTAGCAAGAACGCAGCATAGACTCTTACTGAAAGTTCATTAATATCAAATACAGGCGTTAAAAATGATAAAATATTCATATAAAACTCCACATGGCACAGACCAGATACGTCCTGCGTTGCTTTTGGCAGTGGACATTTCCAACATTTGTAACAAGAAGTGAAACCCTTTGATGAAGTTTTTGGTTTATTTACTGTTATTGCTTTTAACAGCTAAAAAAAAAAAAAAAAAAAGTCTCTCAGCTTATTCAGCGCCCCTCTCTATGGTGGTTTTTAATACAGCCCCTGAAGAAATGCTATTAGTAGCAGAGTAACTACGCGGTATTGTCAACAACCTATCAGAAACAGACGAGAGGAGGTCACAGTCAGTCTAATGCAGCTTTGATTGCGTTTGTTGTCTTCTGAACTGGTCGTCCGTCAAGATACAATGCGATCGGTAACGCTGGAAAAACGCATTACAGGGTTCCGTGAAGCAGTGGCAGTAAAGCAGGCAAACCTGCCAACCCGTAAAGCTGTCAGAGCGACCTTCACTTACCCTCAGTATTGATGGTCCAATCATATAGAGAATATGAATTAGTACCTTCAGGGATTTCTTAAAATGGAGCATAATTCTTGGATATGTCCAAAGAAAGAGGAATAAATCATGTTGTGACTTTATGGCATTGCCCAGAGAGCTGGAGAAGATGAATTTCAAAAACATATTTTCCTCGCTCCTCCCAACTATCTAAGGTGTAGTGGTCAGAATGGTGATTAGAGCTTCCACTTGACCAACTATAAACACTAAACACACAACAAGTGGAGACATTTTGTCCGTGCATTTGAGAATATAAATTTTGATGTTGAATTGTTGGTCAGCATCTCAAGCATTCATCTTGTAAAGCCCGGGCCCCGCTAAAAAAATTGCCCTCCCTTTATAGATTTCACACATTTCAGAACCCGTTTTCAGCTCAGAGACTCCTGAATCCAGAGAGCGCAATGAATCATGCAACAGTTTAATGTCACCTGACTGCACCTAACTAGTCATATTAGCATAATGAATGTGCATTAATGTGATAATTAATTCATTAATTTACTTTTCTTTTGCAGATCTCCTGGAAATTCAGTTAAAATTCACGCTATATTCAGAAGGAAATGTTCTAAAAGATTAAAAGTAAAAGTAAAATCTAAACACATGTTCACTAAGAAGTCATTTTGTATTAGATTATCTGTCCTGCACTGTATGAAAGCTTTATGAAAACACTGCCGGTGGCTCTGCTCTCTCTCCCCCTCTCTCTCTCTTCTCTCTTTGTTCAGCTTTCTATTCACTGTCTTTAGCTGTTCCCACTATAAATAGATGTCAATGTCCATTACAGTTTCTGGACTCCTAAAAGACTCTGTTATAGTTTCCCAGCTCTCTGTGTCCATCAGTATCTCTCAATTCAGCCACTAGATGTGCCCTACAGTCAACACCATTTTATCATTACATTATTTTTGAGGTTTCTGTGGGGAGATATTCAAAATGAGTCGACAAAATGCTAATTTCTTTGTAAAAGTAGTAATGCAGCAATGTATAGTGAGCAATAAAAACAAAATAAAGCCATCATAACATTCCTTTAAGACCTCTGTGAAGGTCACCAGAAAAAATAATAAAGTCATTACCCATTCACTTTAAAACCACTTCATCCGCTGTCTGTAAAATCAGTTCATCACAAAATAACCCTGGATTGCCCACTAAGAATAAGAAGAGAAGAATAAATGGATCCCATATTTCTTTTTATACCACAACCACTCAGTGCTTAATTCGACTGACTGATTAATTCATACATTGATTAACAGTTTAAAGTCTGATGATAGGAAGTATACACATATCTATGTGGTAGGGCATTTCTGTCAAATGATAAACTTAGTTTTATAGTTGTAGATCTGGGACTGAAGTTTCTGTAGAAGTACTTTCTAGTTTGACCAACAAAAACTGATGATGATTAATCTGTTTCCATTTCATGTATTTATTTTTTGGGGTGGAAGAGTAACTGACTTTTCTTTTCTTTTATTATAGCATTGAATGCATGGCTCTGTATGACTTGAAGCCATTTGATTCATTTCCTGCACATGGAGGACCTCTTATGAGCCATACTATGACTTTTAATTCTCTAATATGAAAGAAATCATCAGGCCATGACAACAATGGGCTTATTTTAAGAGGTTTCAGAGAAAAAGAAAAAGGGGGACTAGCTGAAATGGAATATCTGAAAGAGCTTTGCGGGCTGCAGTGCATATTCCTCCTGTAATTGAATGATTCTGGATATGTTGATGCATTATCTATGATTATGAGGCACATGGGCTGAATATAAATAGATAAATAAAACATGGAAGTCAGAAACTAGGTACATGCATTACTTGTCACGACAAAGATACGGGAGCAATGAGAAAATTGCACACATACACACAAATAATAATCATGTGAATGTTTTGTGTACAGTAAATCTGTATTTTGACAGTGTTGTCAGAAGCGGCATTTGAGCGTGACAGTCTGGTAATCACAGTGACAGGGAAGGATATTGCCTTTAACTGACATATTCATTTGTCTAATGTGCTAGCAAACCTTCTCTTGATTTAAATGCATGTCTAACACAAGAACATGCACACACACACACACACACACACAGTTCCATCGAGTCTGTTGACTGAAGAGATGCTTTCCCACTCAACAACTCAGGGTTAAAAACACAAAATTGCCGTCAAGAAAAAGCAAGATTCTGTCATTTCTGCTAGACATGCAGCAGCTCAGCAGCAAAAGAAGACTTCATCTGTGTTGAATTTGAAAACATTTCATCACTTTCTCTAAAACCCATCTGCACTGATTTCTTTACTCTCTGCCATGCACAAGTGCTGCACTGACTGCACTGATCTCCCATCACAACCCACAACCTCTGCCAGGTCATCTTCTGAGTGTCGCTTGGGTTTTTGGTTTTGTTCCTGTTCCAGGTCTGTAAGGTGTCCCACTTTAAATGCTACAGTGTGTCAACACAACAATGACATAAAAATGTTCATTTATCTATGTAGAATTGAGACTTACAACAGCAAAAAGCAGAAAATGCCAAAAGGATGCATGTTTAATAAGTTGGAAGTGACACTGACAGTGACTAATTCTTTTAACTGGCTTACAGATTTTCACTGACGTGTAGGCAATTTGTCATATATTTATCAGCCATATGTTTGGAGCTTTCTATAAAGGTTGAGCTTTCACTGACCAGCAATCTGTCATCCAGTCAGCTGCTTAAAAAAGGGTCCCAGAAGTATAACCACTTTAAATTTACAAAAGCTTAATGAATGGCTCTTCTGACATCGTTGAACTGGAGTTTCATTGATTTTAGCTGTTGATACATTGATTGACAGGATGATTAATGAATATATGTGTTTAAATTTCAGCGTTGAGAACAGGTCTAGAAAAACTATAAAACTTTTCAGTTATTAATGAGCAGATTTACACATGAGCGCACAAAATGTCACAACTACTGGAAACAATCCTTAAGGAATCAAGGATTCAAGGAACCTTATTGTCATACCGTACGAAATTAGGACTCAGGTGACTTGAGTTATCCAAAAAACAGATCAAATCTCTGCAACACGCCAGCAGCAGGTCAATTTTATTGTGAGTATAAACAAAATGCAGTTTGTTTTCACCTGTCAAAGAGCAGCTTCTGGGCTCTTGGGTTTTTTTGGGGGTTTTTTCCACTACAAGGACATTCCGGTCACAAAATTGGACCCAATGATATTCATGATATGCATGACCACCATGCATATCATATGATTCACGTGACATTATTTCAAAAGCTCCATATAATCACCCTCAACCATTTGTTTCAAACCTACTGAGAAAAAAAACAACAGCAGAGGAACCACTGAAGGGCAACACGGACTCTGGCCACACGTGGATACTGTGAGAGCAACACAAGATCAATGAGAGTGCTTGTTTTTTCAGGGTTGTCCTCCAGCCAAAGGAAGAAATGATCTATGTAGATCTCATTAGCCCCCTATGATGACAGACGTACAACCAAATGATTAATGGCCAGCTGGAGAAATGGGAGAATTATTGACATGACCTTTAGGGGTGCCTCTGTTCAGGAGCGAATGGACAGACATGTCTTCCACTGAAATGATCTACTTTGACATTTCCATCTTTTTCTCTTTTACTCTCTCTCTCTCTCTCTCTCTCACTGGGTCTTGAAAGAAGTCCGGGAAAGCCCACAACATGTTATTGTTCACCCCGGTCTTTTTTTGGATTTTAGAAGAATGTGTAAAGAAATTACTCAAAAAATTCTGACAGTCTTTGCAAGAATCTATATTCTGTGTGTGTATTGCAGTATCATGTCTGTATTATTCTGTATTCATAATGTTTGTGAAAGTTCACCTTTAATGAAAACTGAGGTTAAATAGCCATCTGCAGTTTGGATTTTATGGACACATCCTTTTGGGGGGATGAAAGTCAGTAACAGCAGACAGTGTCATCCCAGATGATGAGGTTTTAATGATGGGGAGCCATCCAGTCACCTTTCCAGAACCCCCCACAGATAAAAGATAAAAGTGAGCAGGAACCCTGAAGGAGTTAATTCAACATTCTGTGTTTCTGTGTGTGTGTGTGTGTATGTGTGTGTGTATGTAAAAAGGGAAGATGCAATCTGAGCTATCTTTCCACTATATTTCCATTATGTACAAGAATATATGATTGTACCATACAGGGTACCGTGCACTGAGGGAGGAACAATGAAAGAGACAAAGAGGAGGAGAGTGCATGGAAAAGCAGAGGGAGAGAGGTGGAGGAGAAGGGATGAAAATAGAAAGATGCAGGGGAAAATGACATGCGTGAAGAGGAGGAAAGAGACAGATGGCAGATAGAAGGCAAAAGACCAGCAAAGATGAAGATGAGGAAATGGTAAGCAGTGCTAATGAAGGAGGACTGGAGGGTGGAACTATTCGCCGATTGGTGGCATGACAAGCTCTCACAATTAATTGGTTTGAACGAACACAGATGTTTGCTTTCTGCCTTATGCCTATGCTAACCTCCCTACTTTCTTTGCCACATCTGTTGGTCCGGATCATAATCAATTGAAGGAGCTGCTGCCCAATTCATCCAGCTCACTCTGAACATCCTGACCTGCCAGCCTCAAGTGGATGGACGCAAGAGCACCAGGGTCACTGATCTGACTTTCTCTGTGGGAGGTGCATAAAGTATTTTTAACAAGCCGAAGTGAAACACACACACACGAATCAGCAGAAACAAACAATTTCTGGATTTTTTTTGTTCTTTTTTTCTTAAATCAATGCAAAAATATGTTTTATATGTTTTTTTCCCACATTCCATATACTGTGATTATGTGTTTGTTCATACACAATGCAGGACCAAACTGAAACAATATTAAAATTGAAGAGCTACAGATGTACACTTACAAATCCATCTAAGCATCTTAACACTAAAACAATGCTGGTTTTAAAGGGCTGTTTTTGCAACTTCCTTTAACTTCCTTTGTCTTCATTAATATTTAGCCCTTTCTGCTTACCACAGCTCTCATGCTAAGCCTTTGATCATGCAGGAACACTTAACAAGTGAGGAAATGTCAAGGTTGGAGGGAAAAGGTCTTGGACAAGTAGATTGTGGGAGCAGCATGTCAAGATTTTGAATCAAATGTTGCTCCACCTCTCAGCACAGCTGGTTAAAAAATTATTAATCAGTAAAAATAAGGATAGCATTAAATAAAGGACACTCTCCACAGATCAACAGGCACATTGTCCAGAATCTAAACCAGCCACAGAGAATAATAATGGAGTTTGACCAACAGAGGATTTTTAAAGGCAAATATAATAACTAGTTTGGAGCAGGAAAAAACTGGGTCAGAAATGTACAAATTCTAACAAGCATTTTTGCTAGTGTTGTTTAATGTGATTAAATGTGCAAAACCACAAGAACAGGAAAAGGGTACAGTTTTTGCAACATTGAAGTTCAAGTTAACCACACGAATGATGTCATTTATCATATGGCGTTTGCCAGAAGTTGCGGCAATTTATTATAAGGTTGTAAACTTTATTTTGAAGTGTTTTTATTAAGCTATTCTCATGTCCAGTCTCCCAGTGCCCATCATCTTTATTGACAAGCAATGCAGGAGTGATGTGCCTCACCCTTCAATGTAATGGGAGGCCTGGGGCTCACTGGTGCGCTCTGTCGGCTCGGACACGCATCATAATATTTCTGGTGTCGTGAAATTGAGTGCAGGTCCCAGCTGTCTCGTATCAACATCTCTGTCTTTCCATCCATCTTTTTTCTCTCTGTCTATTATTCACCATTAAACAGAGGCTCCACTGAAGCAATACTACAAGCATGGAAGTCTTGGTTTCATCTGCTCAGGCCTGAAGAGTACAGCTTGATGCAGCGAGGGCTTTCATTTTCAAAATGGCTCTAAGAGCAAGTGTTGTTACTGTAAATGCACTGTCAGTCCTTTGAAAAGAGCCTAGGCATATTCAGTGGTGCTGGTTAGTCATTTAATCAAAGCCTCACTGTATGCCAATATATCTTTGAGAAGGTTATTTTTTATATTTCTTTTATCTTCTGGTTTACATTTGGTATGACTTACTAGTAGTGCCTTTGGAGGTTATGGGCTTTAAGAGAGAAGATTCCAACCGCTAGCTAATGACAAGTAACCAATGAGAAATAAAGCCACAAAAGGTGAGAAATACAACAAAAAGATCCCTCCTTAGCAAAATCCAATAACCAGTGAAAAAAATGTGTAAATGAGTAAAAACAAAAGAAAAACAGCCCTGCTCAGTCAATGTCTACAGATGAAAGAGAATCTATGTTTAAAAAAAAACACTCAACTGAATAGATGCAATGTGTGTGTGTGTGTGTGTAGCGTTTGTGTAAGTTTTCTCTTGTAAGTCTAGATCTTTGAAAATCACCCACCACTGATAACTGTACCAGTAACCTCCAAGACAAACTCATTGCATTCCCTGTGGCTTTTTCACAACAAAAGCTAGCTTGTTGAGTAAAGACTGTAAATTAAAGATCACTGATTAAAAGAAAAAGGGCAAGATCAAAAAATGTTTGGTTTTACTTAACAGATATCTATTATAGCCCCATCAGAACATATTTTCCTGTGAATCTCATGTGTGTTTACAAGCAATTCCCACATGGGAATGGCAGACTACACCAGTAACACTGAAGAAAATTGTGTTACGTAAATGAATATAACTATTCGTGTCCATTCGTTGACTACTTGGTTTGTCAAACACCTAATAAAGAAGTGGACATTGGGTTGACAGAGCTGATAAATTACTCATCTTGCTCCCCTGAAAGGTCAGAGCTCTTATTATTTACAGCACCGAATCTCTGTTATTGCTCGTTGACTGCTGACCTTGCAAAGGCCCCATGTCCCTCTGTCTGTGTAACTGGGAGTCTATGGGTATTCATTTTCTCTATACACAACATACTACTACTTTACAATACTCATATAAATGTGTATGAATCATCTACATGTGCACACAGACCAAAAACAGAGTAATTCTCAGGCCTCTGAAATAACCCTGGTCTACAATGTCAACAATGGTCCTGGAGGAACAGACCCCATTTGTGCATATACTAGTACACAACGCTAACTTTGTAATCCACATAAAAACAACAGGGCATGATAGACAAAAAAAAAAGAGGGACGGGACAACCCTCTCCTCCTTCTTCCTGAGGATAAGTGGATGTTGTTCAACTGCATGTCAGTTTAATGGGACATACAGAGATATTAAATAACGACTGGTCACTTTTAAAAAAATCCAATGTTTTATGTGATATTATCCACAAGGGAAATGTATGCCTTTGTGGGGTACAAATGAGAGTGTGCTTGCTGTGCAGTTGTTAGTCTGGAATCAAATGTTGCTCTCACAACACCACATTATAAGTTAAGTGCATTTTAACAGATTACTGGTCTTTAAAACAATGCTGCCCCAAGGATCAATAGAAAAACAATGCACACACTGTTTTTATTTTCCACGTACTGTATTACTGTGCGTATTGACTAAGACTTCAGTGTAAGAGATTGTTTACAAGAAAAGATACCTCTTTTTGTAAAACATCTTGTGTTTAAGTAAGAGTTTGATATGTATGAGGGGTCAAATGGAGGATAAAGAACACAGAGTTTCTACTCAGTTTTCCAAGGATGTCAGCAACCTCATAAACAAGACCGTGGTACATACTGTTATGTTATATTCAAGTGCATCAATATCTCATAAGACAGTGAGATTTGGTAGGCAGTTGCAATAAAGTCTTCAAGAGACATCAAACCACAGGCTTACTGCAAATATGAAAACATACGTTTAGTATAAAAACACAGCTCAAAAATCTATTTCAATCATATTCAGTGAAGTTAAACACCACAATATGCTCGTCTTTCAATCCATCTTCTACTTTCCCGTTTATGTCTAATTCAGGACCAATAATGGCAGTAATATGGGCCTTGGCTAGTTTATAACCACAAGGTATCAATCACTTGCGCTGTCCGTATTTTATCTACTGCCACCGACTACCTCTAATGATTCGTGATAATTTTGGGATTTGTCTAACGATACTGCTGAGACAAGCTATCTTGGCAAACTGATGCTGCACCCTGTCATTATCTGCAAGGACACCACAGTTCAAATCAGCTGAATCTTCAATGTCAATGTTGTTTTGATTTGGGACAAACCATGTCCTTGATGAGTTATGCACTGCAGAGGCCACTTTTGAATTTATGGGTTACATCCAGCTGCCTTCAACACTGAAAAATGGCAAATCAGCATATAAATGGCTGCGATATCGAGAGTGTGAAGAAAAACATCAACCCACAAGTCCATTATATTAATTGGAATCGCCCTCACCATGGCAGGCAATGGCTCCAGTTAGACTAGGGTCGACTGGTGATATATGAAAGGCTGGAGTATGAATATAGTCTTGGCCGGTAATATAGCAGAATATGTGAACAACTGATCCCTTTTGTTTATACTGACCTTGTAATTAATCAGAGGAAGGCAGGGATGGAGGAAAATGTATAGGAGTCAGGAGGAAGGAGGGGGTGAAGGGTGGAGAGGGATTTAAGCACCCTTAGCACAGACTACAAAAGAAAATCCTAAGTAAACACTGGCATAGTCCACAGTGCTTCCAAAATGATGTTGATAAAGAGATGAAATATCACAAGGATCAAGGGTTTATCACTTTAAACAGGGTATGCGAAGAGACAAGGGAATCTAGCTTGTGTTTGTTTGTTCCCACGGATGAGTAATTGTGTTTCTCAAGCTTAGAGCTAAGACAGTGGTGTCAGGATCAAGGATGTTGCCGATTATGAGCTCAAACATTGAAGCTTTTCAAAAAAAAAAAAAAAAAAAGGCACCTCACCTGTTTTAATTGTGCAGGCAGTAAATTGCAGGCAGTAAATTGAATCGATGAAACCATGGTCAAGGTTTGATCAGGTTTAGAAACAAATAAGGGCTTGGTTAGGTTTAGGAAAATATCATGGTTTGGGCTAAAATTTGTGCTAGTTTATCAATCATAACATAGACATAAATTTTTGCTATTGACTATTAATCTGTTACAGCCAATAAATATAGCCAATAATACAAAGCCAATTTACCTTCAATGGCTTAAGAAAGGCAGCAGGAGGAGGAAGTATAAAACTTTAAAGCCACCAAAAACACAAAGAAGAAAAAGGACAAGAAGCACAAGCACAGCCTGCTCTTTCATGCTCATGACATCAATAGTCAAATCTCATAACATGATTTTTTGCCGCATAAATATATTTTCAAAAGAAGAGAAATGGATTCGAGGCCCACTCGGAATGCACCCAAGGAAAACTGGACCCAATTCAAAATGTGGTCCGCCAGAACAGATTCAAGAGGCAACAGCAGCCCCGACAGCAGCATGATGCAGCACCACTTAATAAGCAGAGAGTGTTGAAAAGAGTAGCGATACATCTCATTTCTACATTTATTTACAGTCAAACTCACATCTAAGATTTCCAGATTCCCAACAATGTTTGCCTCAACTGAATATAGTTTGAACACAGGCCAGTTCAGGATGAGGAAAAGGTGATGGTTACCAGGATCAATGGACTAGTGAGACAGTGATATGCATGCACTGATATTTGATGTCACTGCTACACGACTTACTAGGACTGTTCTGTTGATATTCCTTGCTTCTCAGACCTCTGTACCTGCTGCTAAATGAATGAAGAAAGTGTCTTCCATTCTGGAATTAAATGCTATCATTCTGCCTATTATCTGAAAATATGAGAAAAATCCAGTACCAATTCAACTTGAGGAAATCCAGTTCATAATGTAAGACTCCCAATTAGACTCATTTACATGACCCAGAAACATGTGTATTTAAACTGTATTTAGCTCTGTATACTGTGGGCCTAAATATTCAGGACTGCGAATAAAATAAACATAAAATTAAACTGATGATGTATGCAACACTTGGCCTTAGGCTTGTTTATTTTGAATCTTGCATCACAAAATTCATTAACCAACGAGGTTAAACATTGAAACATCGCTGCTGATCACTTGCATATGAAATAAATTATATTATTTGATTTATAAAAAAAAAATTCTAAAAATTCAAGGGATGTCTTGCTGTAATCTCCGGAATCACAACCAACCTCAGAAAACAATGAAATAAAAAAATTAAGAAGCATAAAAAAAAAAACAGAAACTAACTTATGATTTTAACAACTTGCTTTTTTATGCCTGCTACTTTCATAGATGCTTTTAACCGATGGCACCCATTACTCACAAGGGCATGCACAGAGGGAGAGGTACAGGTTTATTTAGCAAGCACAAGAGATTTATTTCAGCTCCACAAAAAATGAAATATGCTTTACAGCTTTACAGCAGAGCCATAATTCAGCCATGAGAAGATACATTCATGCTCAATCTGATGCATTACAGGAATTTATAATCAGTTGTGCAACACTGGCCATTGATAAATATGTGGCTCTCTGAGAGCTACAGTGTCTATTTCAACACAGAAGTTTGATAAACAGCGTAACATTCACGAAGATGAGTTATTGTGCTAGGCAGTTAAGCAGAATGTCAACCGCTGATTAACTTTACAAAGTGTATTTGATTTAAAAAAAAACCTCTCCCATTTATGTGACATACAGTAGCATTTCCTCACAGAGCAAATTATCACACATTTCCTGTATTTACGCCTCCATTCTTCAGTGCATTTAAACAGGACATTCTTCTCTGCCATGTAGAATTCACAAGGTTATATATCATTCAACAATGCAATAGAATTGATCACATTTTAGTCATTTTAGTCACATTTTATAATAATCTGGAAACTATTTGCAATTAAATATATTAAATTCAAAGTGATTACTGTAAGCCAGTCTCTAAAACTAGTTAAAATCTTGCAAAATGACCAAATATGATTCAAAAAAACAAATATTACAAAATTGTTTGGACAGTAGTTCACACAGTTCAAAGAGATATAGCAAAGTGCTTTCTAATTGGACACTAAAAAAGTAGATGTTTTTTTTATTTTCCAGACAGAAAATCTTTTTAAATGAAACAAACCACAAAAATAACATGTGTGTCCTGAGGGTCAAAACTTTTCTAATATGGTGAAATGTTTACAATATAAACTTTTTATATTGACAAACTGTCATGGAACGGCTGCTGTCGGGCAATTTACAATACACTGGCTCAGTCAGTTGAAGTCCTACACCTAAAAGAGTCGATAGATTGCTGTCTGAGGCAGAATTAGACATAAATGTGCAGCTGAGTTTGCTTTGTTTACTTTTACAGCTTTGCTTACCAGAAAAAGTCTTGGATTACATTATTGGAATTTAATGAGTGCATTATTTTATTTGAAGTTTGTGCACCCATCATGAGTTTCAAAGCCCAAACCACCTGAATGTGCTTTTGCGGGTTTTCACATTTATTAAACTACTGTCTTCCCTCGATAAGCGCAGTGCACTCTGAAATATAGTTTACTCATGTGTGTGTCTATGTCTGTGCACCTGTGCTACTCTATGTGTGTATGTGTGTGTGCGCGTGCGTCTGTGTGATTTCCAATCCAGACAGCTAGAGTAATGGAGCAGCCCCATCTGGGCCTAACACATAGGCCAGACTGTTCAACCTGTTAAGGTATGAATGTGGTCCCGAGACAGTGTGTGTCCGTGTGTGCGTGTCTTTGTGCGTTTGAAGTACTAGACAGGGGCTCTGAGTGGTCAGCCAGGACAGGGGCTGAAAACCTGCACCTGTTAGTGCTTGCACAATAGCCCAGAGAGAGAGGGACTGGAGAGAAAGAAGAGATACAACAGAGAGGTGGTGGGAAAGACAAACCGAGAAAAAGGTGGATACTGCAAAATGAAGCGACGGAGAGAGCAAGAGGGGGAGGATGTTTGTGTTAACAGGGTTTGTTTGCCCGTCTGTGTACTTGCCTCTATCTCTCTGTTGTGTGCTTGGCGGATCAAAACAACATGATCAAGGCCTAACTTTATTATGGTGGCAGCTTTTGGCTACAGTTGAAAAGGCTGATCAATTTGGCTACTCCTTTCGATGCAGTCCTGCCATGCTGCCCATGACTCCGCAAAACATTCAGCTGCTTGGCAGCACAGAAGAGGCTGGCGCGCACCGAAAGAAACGAATTGTAGCTTTGCAAAATGAGGACTCCAGCCCAATGAATGAGCTCATTTTCTCCCCCTTGCACTGTCTCATCTGCATCGGCACAATGCGTCGCTGTGATGTATGCTACAACACAGAGATATCCAACTTTTCAGTAAAAATTATTACCAATTTCTCTTTGTAATATTCATAAATTCCTAGAATAGAGCCTATAAAACAGGAGGCAGACTAAATAATCACGACTGCTTCGATTATGATTTAAATGTAAATGTCTTTCCACACCATAGGTTATCTCTGCATTTTTGGGGAGTGTGGATTCATTTGAGCATGCAGAGCTCGTAAACCTTGGATGGATAGAGAATAGCTCCAGCTCATTTTTCATATCAGGAGTACAGCAGCTGACAAAAATAGCCAGGTGGCAGCACCAGTTTAATAGACTTAACAGCCATTAAAATAGAGCTTCTTGTTAAATGTTGCTTGCACGTAAGAGTGATTTACTCTGCCTTTCCAAAGGGCCTTTCCAAAGCCAAACATACACACTATATCACCTGCAACAAACCCCAAATAAACTCAGTGTCACAAAGCTCCAAGCTTAAAGATTTGCTCTCCTTTCCTTATGCTAAAAAGTAATGAAACTTGCAATATCACCTCCTCACAAACACTCACAGCTGCACACTTTAAGACACACACAAACTTACACACACTTCTTTTGGCTTGCTTCCTCTTACAGAAACCCACCCTTGGGCAGAGTGACAAAATGGAGCTGCTCAGGTGGAATGATTTACCTGTTGAACAGGAGGATACGGTTTTGAGAGCCACCATTTTTCACCTGGGGCTGACACGTCTCCCAAAAAGTCATAAAGAGACAGTGCACCATCCAGATGGCGAGCATAGCTCATTTCTATGACTGTGCCCTGCCACTTTACAATGTTTTTTTAACATCGTTGTAATAAAATATCTGACATAAATACATGAGTAATACAAAGAGAACACTATAATAAGACAGGCAGGGATACAAAACACTAGACACTTGACTTGAGAAAGGCTCATCAACAAGCCATAATTATTATCAAGCTTTTCACATTAGATGTCGAAATACAAACTCAGCTTCTTGCCTCAAGTTATTACAGGCCTGAGGACCATTTCAACTCAGTTTTAACATGCATGCAATTTTTAACATGAGCTCCTTTCTTCTTGCTCCTTTTTACACAATTCATTAAACTCCTCAACGTAATTCATGTACTCACCGAAGTGCATTTCTTCAGCAAGAAGAGGCAAAATGGAAAGCTAAAATTCCTGTTTGAGTTAATCTATGCCAAGGTCATCCGGAATTATACTGATTAATTCTTCAATGGTTAAAATTAGAAACAGCACAAATAAACCACCAAGTTCATAAAACGTGGCATAAAAGAGGTGTAGACGTGTGTGTGTGCGTGTGTGTGTACATGAGTGACTGACTGTCCAAAGAGGAGGTGCTCTGTCATGACAAAATATAGATTAATACATACTGACTGAAGTGTCTTTGTATCAGGTATCAACTCTGCGCTCACTGCATTCAAGTACAACAACACAATATCACAATTCAAATCATAAACATAACTTTTGCTGAAGAGACATATGGAGAACGGAGCTGCAGGTTTCAGATCAATGGGGGCAGCCGTGGCCTAGAGGTTTTAGAAGCAGCTCCACCCTGGACTAGCAGGAAAAATTTGGGTGTGGTGGAGTGACTGATCAATGCCCCCCAATTAGTCAGCTGATGTGCCCTTGAGCAAGGTACTTAATCCCCCAACTGCTCCCCGGGCGTCTGACACGGCAGCACACTGCTCCTGTGTGTTTCACTGCATGCTGCATGTGTTTGTGTTTCAATCAGGGATGGGATGCAGAGAAATAAATTTCAGTGTATGTAAAAAATATACTGACAAAACATAAAAATAAAGTTTGAAGAAAAGGGATGACAACCTGCTTGTACTAATGGATTTTAAATTCACTGAGCAGATTAACAAGGCTCAGTAGGTGGACACGTCTCCAATGATGGGGTCACCAGGGAATCTGTAGGAATCACAAATTTGTCTGCAGTGTCTTTGTAATATTTTCTGCGAAGTTTCTTTGAAAGAGGAAAAGTGAAAATAAAGACAATTCAACCATAGAGCTAAGTTTGTAACAATAAATCAGTAACTTTTAAATATTTTCAACTCAACACAATTAACCAAACTTAGATAAGTGCCTCAGAACTTCGCCTGTATTTTCCTGATAATATGCATAAAATTACATAGTTCTTTTAAACAAGATTGCTTCAGAAATCATTTAAAAAGTATAGATCCGTAAAATAAATCATTAGCCAAAATACTTCTGCAAAACACTACATTTCTGTTCCTAATTTGACACATGATTTGTGTTGGGCACGATTTCAGAACAGCTGGGAAAACAAGTTAAAATTTCTTCTCATTTATATTGCGGTAATAACATTAAACAGTAGCAAATGGACTTAATAATGGCTGTAGAAATTAAGGCATTCAAACATTTACATATGTTTGGTATTTAATCTCAAAGAAAACAAAAGGCAATAAGTCATGCTCCAATTATATTACAAAGCTACACACACAAGAAGAAATTACAGTGAGCCCCAAGCACTTTGAGCACATTCAGTTTAAATCCTGTATCCTGAGCATGCAGATGACGATCCATATCGCACATTTTGTACCTTTTATTCAGGTCTACCCACTAACATCAAAGCTGACTTACAACTTGGCTAAATTTATGTCCAAAACTCGAAGTGCAGTTTCGTCTATACGGTTTTCATGTTGCTGTAGCTTGCCTTGACTTTGTGCATGAACATCAGGCTGATTTCTCACTGCGACCTTGTTCACTGAACTGTATTCAACTCTCCTGTCTCTCACTGCACTCCAACCTCTCCACTTAACCCTCCTCTGGTGCTCTGGTTTATGATCACCGTGTTGCCTAAATTGTTCCTCCTCTGACCCTGCAGTAACAGCACCAGTAGGTGGCAGAGTGCTTTCTCAGCTGTCCAGTCCCACCCTAAGAAAAGACAGCAAGACAGACAGACAGAGAGAACAAGAGAGAGAGAGAGAGACAGAGAGAGAGACAGACAGACAGAGAGAGAGAGAGAGAGAGAGAGAGAGACATACAGAGAAACAGACAGAGACAGAGAGAGACAGAGAGAGAGAGAGGGAGAGAGAGAGAGAGAGACACAGAGAGAGAGAGCATCTGGGCCTACTGTTGGTGTCACAGAGCTGAGCTTTAGGAGAGGGCCAGTTGGACTTGCTGAGATGACTTGGCAGTGTCCAATTTGTTACATGATTTGGCCACCACAGCTGCAACACAGCCTTGTTTAAATTCATTTCTTGCTTGTTTCTTTTTTTTTTTTTTAATCCTCTTCCTTGCCTGAAGCCGAGTTCAGAGAGTGGTTTTTAGTATGTTCAGGGGAAGCTTCTGGGGGTGAGCCGACCAGAACTCTTCTTGATGTAACTGCTGTCAGTTACTTTGGACAACTGTTGTCAGTTGGTGAGGAAATACGTAAGAGGCAATGGTGCAGCACATTGTAAACCAGATATTTAAGTCCACTTACATATCGGCTTTGAAAAGCTTCTCATCCTATTCTTTATCATTCTATCCGATTAATTTACTTATTTATTATTTATTTACCGAAAAAAGCTACTAAATTCACATTTTACTTTTCAGGAAAAATAAGACATAACCGGTGAACATAATGCTATTCAGCAGATGATATCATATGTAAGCACATAAAGGGCCAACTACAAATATACAGCCCAGCCTGCACTATTCTTATTTCTCTTACCCTGTCTTTGATGAAATCGCAAATACTAATATACTAATAGCTAGCTAAGGTGGTTCAGATTTGCCCGTGTAATATAACACGTCACAGTTGCAACTCTAAAAGAAATAAACATTTGCTTATTCATGTGCTCAGGTGAATACTGAGCAAAAGAACACCAATGTTCACAGTGTTGAGGACAACTGGTGGATGCTCTCTCTCTCTCTCACACACACACACACACACCTTTCAACATCCAGCACCCTTCATCTGGGCGCTGACACCTGTTCCCATGGCAACACTGTCAATGGGGGACCAACCAGGGTCAGCAAGTCATTCTCTCCCTCCGCCTCTCTGTCCTCTTTGCACGGGTCCTGACATTTGGAGCTCGGGCTCTCTTTGTACCCATTCATCCCCCCACCATTTCTCCTGGTTGTACATTTTCTCATTCTGTTGATTTTCTTGCTCTGTCTCTCGTCCGATCACGCAAAAAGTACACAGCATTAACCTATTAAAGTGGCTCTGTGAGAAAGGTAAGACATTTGCCAAAAAAGAACACTTTAATGTATAAAACAACTGAAAATAATAAATCTCAAGTATGCACTGTGCATATTTTTGCATTTTGCACAAAAACTCAATCTTAGTGTTCTCCTCGTCACCGCAATCACCATACATTAGAATTTTCATAATAGCATTAATATATACTCATATACCATGAATTCAGTAAACGTCAACTAAGCCATGATTAATGAATTACGAAAAATATTCAGGGGTTGATTCAACTGGAGTTCGACTTATTGAAATGAGTTAGAGGATTAGTGGAGATGGGCATAATTATGAAATGAATGCAACCGCATAATGGGCTTTGGCATTTTGGACAATACATGGCTCCTCGACTATAACCCTTTAATTAGAAAAGAGTATGAAAGACGAATTGGATGCACTGCTTCTTTTTCTAAATTATTGTGTTGTTACTTTCCCAATGAAAATTTTCAATTAATATTAGAATGACAAGATAAATATTTTTAGAGTACATTCAGTTTCCTAAATAGCTGCATCTGGCACAAACTGATAAGGAGTCAAAACAGTTTCAGTGTTGGCAAGTAAAGATTAAATCAACTTTCCATGGAAAAACTGAAATGGACAAAACTGTTCTGGAATAACAGCACAGTGAATCAATCCTCATCCACCAATGACAATCAGGACAAGAGAGCCAGCTCATGTGATATGCAAAGTGCGTGCTATAAATCTGGAGATGTTTAGGGATGTGTCAATAACAGTGTCACTTTTTCTCAACAAGGAACTGGTGTTCTGGCCTTAGCTTACCCGGTTTAATCCCAGTCCCAGTGGTATTCTGCAGAGTTGATCTGACTCGCACGCTTTGTTGGAGAGAATGCCAATGGCTGTCAGACAGCCACCTGCCCCTGTGTCTCTGCCTGGGGAGGGCCTGCCAGGTCAAAACCCAGTGATTAGGTTATTTCTGAATCTGATTTTCTCTCGTCTTCTCTTCCACACAGTTTTACTGTTTTAAAGAACAAGGAGAAAGAAGACACTTTTGTCGCAAGGAGGAAGCAAAGGTGAATATCCCAAATCATTCATCTTTTTCTTTGCCTGATTAAATGTGCTAACTCACATAGACTAGGCCTTCTAAAAAGGTCAGTATGTAAAGAGGTCTGAGTTTATGCAGTGTTTCCACAATATGAATTCAACAGCAGTGCAACGCTGCAGTCAGGCTGCAGATGTGCTAACCTAGCTTGTTAAAAATAGTGTAGTTATTAGTGTCAATTAACTATATCAACTGAGATAAGTGTTTCGCTTGACAGACACAGAAGGGACATAGCTAGAACATACAGATGGAAGAGGGCAGGAGGACGTGGACTTTTTTTATGATATATTTGATATGGATGTTTCACAATTATCTGACATCATATATATAAAACAATCAAATACTCAACAAAATAAGCAGCAGTTAGCACAATCACAAAAAGCATTGTTATATGTTGAGGTGACAGCTTGGCACTAAATGACCTTGAGGACTCGGCCCCGCCTAAATATACACCGACAGGTAAGCTTGGGTAGATTTTAAAAACATGACTGAAAAATACACAAATTAAGAAGTAAACATCATAGCAGACTAGAAGAGACATCACAGGGACTTGAATAAAGCTCTTAATAAAAAATGTGCACATTAATGATGCATCATGCCTTGAAGCCTCTTACTAGTAACAGCTAAGAAAACTGTCAGCCCACTTCAGAAGGCTGCCATGTAATGTCATGCCATCTATCCGGCTGTGCAGTACATTTTGATTATCTATCACTGTGAAGACTCAGTTGTTTCAATGACATGACTGCCCCACTCCCTGATGTCTGCCAAATGAAAACAGAGCAGTGCCATCCCCAGAGGAGCTTAATGATCCACACACACACACACACAAAAATCCATGTACACAAACACAGCAAGGCACACACAGATGTACACACACACACACACACACAGACTCATACAGAGACAGCGGCTTATTGATCACTGTCAGATCTGTCTATAGACTGGAAACAAGCCTCTAAGCAACACAAAAATTAGGACACTGATGATTTGTTAGTTAACACAGTCAGGGTTCACACCCACCCACACACACATGCACTACACTGTCCCTCATATTGGCACACTTACATTCAGAGAGAACTGCCAATACCCCCAAACACACACAAATGCAGAAACAGTAATTGACTGATATGGAACAGTGAACAAGGGGTTTTTGTCTGTTTTTTTTTAATATGTCTGGTGCTGGTCAATTCTGGATGAGTCTCTGGCAGAAGAGACAGCGAGGCTGTCTGAGAGAGAAAGACAGAGAACAAAGAAAAGAGAGAATCAAGCATGGCAACTAGAAAACATTCAGGCAGAGAGAGGTGAACCGTGTGAACCTTACAACTCCTGCAGGTCTCCATTGTGCTGCACAAGAGCTGCACTGATCAGACAAAGCCATAAAATATGAACATCCAAGCAGTAAATGAAGCGATTGGTCTTAGCCAAAGTGGAACCAAACAACTTCAGTTGTCTGGACGAGGCATCTCAAGTTTTTGGATGGTAGTTGGATCAGCCCGCCTGCCTGTCTGGGCAAAGAACTAACTGCGACACTCAGTGTGAAAGAAGATGCCAAAGAAGTGGAGAGAGAGATGGGGAAGCAAGGAGTTAAAGATTCAGTGAGAAAAAAGAGGGTGTGAGAGAATGAATGAGGACAGATGCTGTCACTGTGACTAACACCGGTTGTAACTAACAGCCAAATAGCACAAAAGAACAAGGGAATTAGTGTCCCCAGTTACCAGTATTAACCGCTTGTTTAAGGTATCTGCACGAACAGACAGTGTGATTAAAACAAGAAATGAAGCGGCTATCCAGATTGATTTGACAGGAGCTGCAAATTATTCTTTTGTTTAAAAAAAAAAAAAAGATGTTGGCAGTATTTTCATTTAGTTTTGCTGTCTTGGAGCGTTTTGCTATCTTTGAGGTGTTTTCATGTCCCTGCTTTTGAAGTGTACAGTCATCGCTTTTCAATGTGTGTTTTAATTATTTGAGTCTTTTTTTTAACATAGGGTGGATTATTCATGATTCTGTAATTTCTTTCTCTGATTTTAATTAAACAGAAAAAACACACTGGTCAGCATTTATACCACTAACTGTATTCTAAAAAGTGTGCACCGTGAGTTGCACAATCAATAGAAATATAAATCAAATGCTTAAAACAATGCAGATCAAGCAATCACAATCTTCACCCACTAATGAACCACCACAAAAAGCAGATTTTATTTAACACTATTATTTGTAAAAAAGTGGTCAAACTTGTGTTTTTACAATTACTACTTGGAGTGGCAAAAACTAAGTATTATAATTTTTTGGGTTGTTTGCCAGCTAGTTCTCACACACACACACACACACACTCTCTCTCAATCAGAGCACGTGGTGTTCAGTGTTGCAACTGCTTCATGCTGGTAGAGGGTGTGTCATTTGCAGTCACCCTGGTTGGGAATCTGTGCAATAAACCATCTGCTCATTAGAGTTATCCCACACAAAAGCTGCAAGCCTACAAATTCCCTACACATTTAAATTCTAAAATCATTTTTTTTAATGCTGGAATTAAAAAGTAAAAATTCCAAGACTACGTTTTGCGTTCATGTATAACGCCACCTTGGCAGATTTCAAAGGTGATCCCAGGAGAGAAGAAAAAGGAGATGGAGTGAGCAGTGAAACATATCAAGATAAAAAGATGGCCCTAGAGGTGTGAATCATAGCTTTGAACAGAGAGGGTGAGAAGGGAGCACAAACAGGCAACTTGGAAAAGATACAGAACAGAAAATCACCTCTTTACCTGAAGCTGTCTTACTGTAACACTGATACACTTAAAGGAACTGCAGTAAAGAAGAGAAGCCAAACTCTACACAGAGAGGGTGATAAAAACAATCTGTGAAACATAACCTGTGCATCATTGCTTTCAACTGCCTAGGTACTATGCATGCATACAGAGTATGACATGTAGATATGTATGATTGAAACCGTTTGTTCTTCAATCACCGAAGTTCAACTGAAGCCTCTTGTCTGAACCCGTCTAACTGAAATGTGAAATTAAAGTCTGTCTATATTTTCATCACAAACACTTGAGGTTCAAGTTCCTCTTAAGATCACGAGCAACATTTGAATGAACGATTTCTTTTCGAGTGCTTCACTTGATGCTGTTGCATCAGTTAGAGCAAATCATATGCACCTAAAGTGTCTCCGACAGGAGATTTGTGGGAGAGAGGTTATGCAACCACAAAAGCACATAGGGTGCACATACACAGTCACTCAAACACATTTGCCTCCTAAATTTCATTTCATTGTCTCCATACAGGCACAGCCTCTACAACCCAGTGGATTTCAAGTACTCCCTGATTGCACCTTTGTGTGGGTTATATTGAAAATTACAGTCGGTTTGGGCAAAAATCAGTGACCTTTGAATTAGTTTTGCATGAAGTTGAATGTAGAGGAGAAGGAGGAGGGAAATGCACTTGCACACTGACACTTCACATGTATGTATTTGTAAACAACCTGCACAGATAATGTATGATCTAAATCCACAAAAAATAGGTCTTATATGCAAAGGACTGTGTTCAAGACAATGGCAGGAGTGAAGGTAGAAAATAAAAAAAAAAAAAAAGACGAATGCAGAATCTCCCATGTTCGGTTAAATGTGTGATTTCACCCAATTTCAAGCATGGCTGCCTCAATAAGATTCATGCATCCCATTTAAACCTTCCTCCAGAAATAACATTTATCCAATTTGTTTCATGGCTTCCTGCTTCCATGGTCTTGTCTCACACATGCCAGTGGCAGCCAACTGGAGTAGTTCGGATCGTTGAAAGCAAAGCCAGGCTCTGTAGAAATGAAAATCTTCGTCCACTTTGGGAAACGTATTTGTGGGGTAATCTAGCATAACAATCCTGGATAATATAGGAAATGTGATATTTGTGAAACGTGAAAGACTTGGAATTAAGTCCACAAATAACAATGTTCAACAAACAATATGTTATACTATAGTCATGTGCTTTGTGTATCTTACACCAGTGTGACAGTTAACCGGAGGGAAGGTTTCCTGTAGGTGATACCTTAAGATTTCAGATGCTGATTTAACACTAATGTATCGAGCAGGTAATGACCAGGCCTGCTCTGGCCTTTGTTCATGGCTCCTTAAGAATATCACCTCACTGTGCCAAATGCCTGTTTATTCAGCATTTTTCATTGGCATTGCTTCCCTCTGACTGACCACGGCTGGTGCTGCTGGATGCAAAATTGGCACTGTTTCTAGGCACAGGGCCTATCTCAGCAGCAGCACACAGCAAAAACCAGAATCCATCCACCTAACAACAGCAGCTCTTCCTATTGCGCAACATTCCCTGCACCGCTCGTGTTGCTAATTAGAAATGAACTGGGTAATTAACCACCTTGTCTCATTGTTTCGAGGTGGAATATTTCTCTCTCTCCCACCATACAATGCTTTCGCTGTCAACTCACAATGGCAGCATTTGTTTTGTTTTAGTTCCTGTGTGCATCCCTTGCTTCAATTCAAATTACCAACAACTCAAAAGAGTCTACTAAATACCACCGCAAAGTCAGTATGGATGGAAAGAAGGAAAGAAATTGGGAAGCTTGTAATCTGTGATGGTTCTCTGGCTTATCGGAAAACGCAGCTCTTGCTTCTGACACGACAACTTATCTGTGGTCAGTGCAGCATTTTCGCTGAGAGCATAAGGAAACAAACAGAAAATTCTGAGTATTGTTCTGCAGGCAAGACAAATGTGGTGTTGTCCACTGCTGTGCGCATTTGGCATTTGTGGGACAAGTATAGTCACATATTTAGTGACAGCCTTAGCTATTACCTCACAAATCATCCAAAGAGAAAAGGCTAAATTTTATTTTAAGAAAGTACAATATATGTCAGAACATATAAAAATACAGGTCATTCAGTGCCTTCTGAAAGACTGAATTACTTGACACAGGATCTTAACCTCAATGTAAGACATCAACAGTCAGGCTTTAGCGGTACCTAAAATTCAAAATCCAAACTACCTTATGGTTCAGAATGAAAAGAAAATAACAGTGATCTCCATTCTAAATGATGATACCTATCTTCCACCTTAAACTCTTGAGCGATTTCATGCCCTGTGTTGTGTAAGTTCTTTTTTGGCATTACTCACTGCTTTTCATTTAAGCGCCAAAAGATCAGGGCCAAATGTTTTGACTGAAAGACTAGCAAAGCAGTCAAAAAGAAATGTTATCTCATGGAAGGTAATGAACACAGGGCGGTGCCTGCGTTTAAGGTTAGAGATAAAGCCTGCAGTGATAATAAGGATAGTTTTAATGAGGAATGTCTCTGATTTTCAGTTGTGAAAGATCAGCTTTGAGTCTTTTTTAAGCCTGAAGATAGTTTGTCCTCTGTTCAAACTCTAAAAGACTTCGACACAATCTGAGACAGTCAATGTGGAAAAAGAGAAGTCTGCTATTATACCATTTTAAATCTGTTATTATCAAGAAGTATAAATTAGGATTAACTTTTTAAAATTCAATACACAGAACATCCAGAGAGCCAGTCATCATTAGAGAAGTGATAAGTCGGACACTGCCCAGATAGATATTATTCCTTTGGTTTTGAGACTGCACCGCACAAAAATAAGAACACTGATGGTTCAATTTAACTACTTAAAACACTTAAAAATGACCTGGTGCCCATGAAAATAATGATCGCCGTCTCTGAGAGGCAGACGTTGCTAAAACTCTACAAAAGGTTTTGGTCATCATTACAAATGAGTGCTCCTCCCCCCTCCTACACGCTCTACCTTGGTGCCACCCCTCACCTAAACCAGAAGGTGAGAACATGTATGACACAGGCAGTCTTCTGTTATGTGAAATGTGATGTGTGAAAGGACAACTCTAGACAATGTCCCATGAATCAGGTTGGGACATTGTCCTGAGCTGCCTTTTCACACAGATATTATTTCATAGTTTATATGAAAATGGCTTAGTGTCTCTGCTATATATTTGGGGCAGGCTTTGTGACAAATCAGTGATACATGCAACCTCTACTGCATCTCTACTGTTCTCTGTAACTTAAAGATACCATTTTGACAGAAGACATGTTTGAAGACGTTTTTTAATGTTTTGAATCTGGTTTTTGAGTCGTCTTGCTTGAGGTACTGTTTGCATGGGAGGTCCAAATAAAAAAAGAAAATAATCAAATGTCATGAAGTATAATGCCGTTATTTTAATCCATTTTCTAATTTAATTTACAACAAACAATTACTGATTACTTGATTTACTATGATAGATGCTGTTAAAATAAAATAAAATAAACCATGACAGAGGATTTTGGCTACATTGCTCAGCTTTAGGGTTAGAAGACTTCTTGGTAATGTGTGGTTTCTAGCTGTAGGTCATTGGAGAACTGGTTGAGCTGTCTCAAAGAAGAAATAATAAATAATAAAATATTACTTTTTGAGCTGTGATGAATAAAAGTACAGTGACACAATAAGCTTTATGATCAAGTATGTAATTAGAAATACAAAAATAGCTTTGCTTTTCATTCAGATTTCAACAAGCCAGTGAAAGATTTTTCAATGAGTTGTTCTGATCTGTGTCCAACAAGCTTGATTAGAACGACGTTCTGTGCCAATTCTGACCAGCAGAATAAAAGCCTTGAAAACTGTCTGTAAAGTGTGACAAAGAATGGAAAATAGGGAGAAACGGGAGGAAATGTGAGAGACAAACAGATGGACAGAGAATATAAGAAAAAAAAGTTCATTGTGTGCTCTCTCTGGGTGGACAGTCTTGTGTAATGAGAAATATTAACATTGCCAGACTCTTTTGGTCTTGTTAAAAGAAAAAAAAAAAAACCCATCACACTCACACAAAAGAGTGGTCCTAAAATCCATCCAACCAATCAATGGTCTTCACAATGAAGGCAGTGCACAGCAGCAATTTGTTACATACACTTCAGTTAATCCGAAGCAAAATTAATCATTTAAACGTACATAAGTTCAAAAGAACATCATCTCCTAATAGGTGGGAGTGTAGCTTCAAAACAGGAAAAAGAATGGCTCAGGAAAGGCCCATCTGTTTGTCTTCCATTTGGCAGTTTTCTCCTTTTCTATGTGCTACTATGATAGAAAAAGTGTTTTTATGTAAACAAAATTAGCTACACCTCACTGTGGAAAGCCTCTATTACAAAAAAAGCCTGACAAAAACCTAAATATTTACAAAGTAAAAGCACTACGTAAGTATTAGAAGCAAAATGTAATTTTTTGTCAGTATTATAATACTTCCCACTCTACTACTGGATTATTATCACTGATGCTTTAATTTATAAGCAGCATTTCAGTTTTAATTACTTTATATACTGTTGGGTAAATAAATCTAGAACATACATTATGTATTACAACACAATCATATATATTATCATTTTACCAGCTACATTAGCAGCCAGAAAAATATATTTGAGTATAAAGTACAATAATCGCCATAGTAATGTAATTTGGAGCGCTCAAGTGAAGTACAAATGCCTAAAATTGCACTTAAGAAATAATGACACATTGTAGTTTTTGATAATGACAATATAAGTACAGTACTTCAGTGTTGTTACTTTCCACCGCTGCAAACTTCCCAGCCTTTGGTCTTTTAAAATTAATACTTATTAATTCAAATTAAATGAATGAATTCCACATTATTATTTGATGAAATAAAAGTGAACTGAACAGTGCAAATAGACAACAATGTTAATGATTAGTTAAATATCACTATTTATGTATTGCAAAAATACATCAACAAGTACAATGAAATGCCTCGTATCACTGTTTAGATTTGCTTAGTTTTACATTTTTGGGTTGTATTTCTTTCTAAATCACAACAATAAGGAACACAGCTTTTTTCCGTAATTTCAGTTCTAAAACATGTCTTGCTATAACTGTTATCAATGTTTGTAACGACATTTTAAAAACAGATATTCTATTCACACACTTCTACTGGATTACAAGTGATGAATGAGAGGGATTATTCCGGCCTATACAGTATTCTATAGAAAACTCTTCCATGGTGTGCCCTTAACTGAATGCACATGTTGTAACAGAGGTAAAAAACCAAAATAAGTTGAGAATTGCTTGTAAAGGTCAAGAATGGCAGCAGTTTTAATCACTTTCACTAGCTGTTTGCAGTCATAGTAGGTCGATTCAGATAGTTGCTCTGGTGAAATTATTTTAGTTTGCACCAAGATCGTGAAAAGCCTGGTTTGGGAAAGTCTTTTTTTTTTTATTTGATGGATATCTAGATAGATGTGACACTCAACAGAAGGAGTATGACAGTTGCAACCCTCAAGGTTGAAACTCTGGCAGCATTACAAAGACTTTGTGCAGCAATGAGCCCAGATAGTCATTGTTATCACTCACAGCTCCCCTAATGGAGAAAAAAAAGGTTTTCCAAGCCTCAGACTGTTTATGAAAGAAAATTCACTTTCCTTTACGCAAAAACCAAACACTACAACAAAACAATTGTATGTACAGTATTTCATACACTACTTTGCCTTTTGTGGAGAGTTAAAAGTCTAGCCCATTTAGTCCTGTGAACTGAAGGAGCTAACATGTATTCACAAAAACATGTGGTCTTGAAAGAGCACATCACCTAGAGTACAAAAAAATGTGCAGTATACTTTCAGTGTAAAAACCAAAGCATTTGAAATGTGTCAAACACAACATGTTGTCAGGAAAACATTTTAATGGAGAGACAGAGAGAGAGAGCAGGAGAATCACAGTAAGATGATTAAATTCTTCATGACAGGATGACATAACCCTTTCTTCAGTAATGAACAGGAGCAACATTAGGATCAAGACAATTAGATTTGCTAACCACAGCTACAAAGCTGCTGAAGAGAACACATACATGACAACACTATTGCAAAAGCATAATAAAAATAAAGAAAATAAGACTTTGTAAGACCTCTGAGGAAAAGCAAACAGGTGTTTGTCACAAGTCTGCTGTCAGTTTGTTAACCTTGAATGCCTCTACAGTTTGAAAGATGTAATTTACCAGTTTTAAACCACAAAAGCTTTAAAATCAGCTGTCACAATGACTGACTCTCAGATGTAATATTGTATCTACATATATTTCATCATCTAACAGGAACATGAGGCACTTTACAGAGCTGAACAACAGAAAGCGTTCATAATAAAGCAATCATCCATGAAAGTGGATAAAGATAACAGTTTTCACAGCAACACTACTGTTCACTTACTTTAACATCAGTTTCAATGGCAGCTCTCTGCTATGCCCACTACAATTGTGGCTTTGCAGAAGACAGTCATTCAGGGTACTGTGAGCAATGCAATGATCTCTAAAAAAAAAAAAAAAAAATCATTCTCAACTGAAGTCATAAAGTATCTTTCATCACTATGAATACCTATGAAATCTCGTAAAATTTTAGGGTGGACGGCTCTAAATCCTACCTCTGAAGTCAGTCCGAGGATCAAATCAGAGCAAAAGTAAATTCATACGCCATGCAGTTGTGAACAAAACACTTTTCAAATTTGTCCAAAATTAACAGTTAAGCTGTCTGCTTCAATCAAACTGAATGTTTTAGTAGGTTTAAAGTCAGTGATTTGATGTTCCTCACCAAAATGCACCTTGGGAGACATTTATTACTTCTGTCCAAATATGTTTATTTCTTGCACCTTTGACAGATATCTTCTAATGTTTTGTTCATCTTTTTTACCGATAATTTCAAGCAGATGTGCGTCATGCCCTGTCAAGGCTTGAAAGAGCTCCAGTTGCCAAACATATTATGTTTGGATTGTTAGTTCTTTAACCCTGCACATTTGACATTACTTCTTCCTCTTCACAATGCCATGGACAATTTAAGGACCAACACGACAGCAGACTTTAAGAGACAACTGGGGCATATGTGGGAACTTACTGTGTCAACAAATTTGCCAGTTATGGTAGCTCTGGTAACCAGCTGTGGCAGTGTAACCAAAATACCTTAAATACATGCACTGGCTTCACTGGGAGAGCAACTCTTTCTGCTCTCTTTTGAATTTTCCTGTAATGTGTGGTGTGTACTCCACCTGCCCACACAGATGTGAAAAAAACAGGACTAGCAGAAACAGACAAGCACCCACACAAGCATACATTTGCATCACTAAACTCATAAGAATTAATTTCATCACTATGTTTATTACCTGTTAACCTCTAGTCCTCCTCTTATTTGTGTGGACTTGTAATTGCTTCTTACTGATAGTGTAAGATAAACCTTATTTTGGAACAAGGGGGAGGGAACACATACACAAGTGTCCGAAATTGTTCAAGCAACTGTGATTGTTTAGTTTCAAACTCGTGCACACACCACATTACACCCACACTCACACACAATCGCAATCTAGGACACACACGTTCTCATTCTCTTCGATCCGCTCTGTCAATTACGCAGAGGAAATCAGAAAATGAAGGGAGTCAACAATGCATGGAACATCGATGTATCCAACCACCACTGTCTATTTAAGTGGAATTGACTTCTGCTCATTTCCCAAATTACGCATATCTGACTGGCCCACCGCTGCAGGGGCTACAGGAAACACAGGGACAGAGAGAGAGTCTCTCTCACACACACCCTCTCCATTTCTCCATTTCTCTGCAGGGAATCAATGATGTCTGCTTAATTATTGGGTGAATTTAATCAGCGGCACAGCACTACTTACTGCCTTGTGACCCAGGAGCTGTCAGGAAGTCATTCAGTTTCCAACAGTAAGTGTTCGAATACCACCACAATAATTAAGAGTACAACAATTTAATTGTTACAGAGGTGATGAGGTAACAGAAAAACTACCTCTGCATTGTGCAGGTTCTGTTCAGTTATTCACCTGCAGGTACTTCACTGCTGCTGTTAATGTTTTTTTTTTGTAAAGAACAGTGTTGAGGTTTTTGATAAGCTCTTGCTCTGCTTCATTGTTTTATCTTTCCCTGATAGCAATGTACTTCCCTAAACTTTATCTAGCTTTATTTCCATAGCTGTAAAGGTCGTGCAGTTTAGTTCTTCCTTATGACAGACTAAAAATTGTTTGTGTTGTATAAACTCAGATGTTATTAGATGCCCTAGTATTGCTATATGAAAATTTCTCTACAACATGACTGCATTCATGTCTGTCATGTTTATGAATATGAGCTACATGCAGATATCTGTGGCTGAAATACACTTAAATATAGCTATTTGTTTTGTAGTTGGGGAAAAATGCTTCACCAAGTTACAGAAGTCTCTTTATGACACATTTCATCCAGCCTCCAAAACATTCAGCTTACACCAGTGGGGAGTGCTGAGAATGTTGGCTCTGTTATCAATGATGCTTTAATTTCTGTTTTTTTGGACAGGAAAGAAAAAACACTCAGCCCAACCTGAAGAGATGCATCAGCCCAATAAAAATTGCTCTAAGAAGAGAGCCTAAGCCTTTCTCTATTTCAAGCCCAGCTTTCTACCATTAGTTTGATTTTTTTCCCAAAGCTTGAGCAAAGAGTTTGACAGCAGTAGTTTATCCGTACATGAGAGTGGTAGCCCTCTTCTCATTTGACTTTCGACAAGAAAGCCAAAAATACCAAACTATTCCTTCACACATGAAAAGACAAAACAGCAAATATTTTGTTTTAGCAGCATATTACAGCCTCTTTGAGTGTTTGATGTATGTGCACAGGCTCGTACAATGAATTTGCTTAATGCTTGCAAACTAATCATCATCACGGCACACAACAGTGACTTTGATAACCGGACCACAAAATAAGATGATATCCTTTATGTTGACTGTTTAAAAGCCCTTCAAAATCTCATCATTTAAACAACCAGAAAAAAATATAGCAATTAATTTATAGACAGTAAGCAGTGGTGAAACAGGAGGATCAAGTGAGGTTTGGAAAGCGATGTCTGCATGTAGCTTCAGTATCAAAAATCAAATGGCAGAACCTGGTTAAACAGTGTGCAAAGGAAGTGATACTGCATCCCAATCATGTATCATGCTGTAACTATTCAGTCACCTAACCTTACTGGATCTAGGATGCTAGCCATGTCCTGTGAAAGCAGGTTAAAAAAGGCCTCATCACACATCACAAGGATAGATATTGTTTTGAAGTGAATGATGAAAAGCCTGTTGAATATGAGATTATCGTCTATGTTTGAGCTCAAACAAAATAACAAACAGAAGACATAGTATGTTTTTGTGAGAGAACTGAGGTACTGCATTGATTAACATGTTGATTCCACATCGCAGAATATGAAACTCTCTTATCCAAAAACACAGAACAGTAGTTGTAAAAGTCTCCACTGCAATATTCAAAGATGAAGACTCTTCTTTCACTGTCTAAAATCCACATAAATCCTTGCCCGTGGCAGCACTTGTGCATATAAAAGCATAAGAATAAAGTCATCTTCAATGTCAAACTCTAGCTCATACTCAAGCTTATATGGACAAAGATGACAGCGAATGACATTTTACTTTACTTATTCTTATCTTATCTTTTATTTGAATCAAAGTCAACCTCCAACCAGTTCTGCATTGTTTAATGGCCTTGACATGTATGACTTTAAGGTCCTTTTACTACTTCATGTTGTCTGGTTTCAAGGAAATTTCTGACATTTACAGTGCAGGTCCTCTTGGGGTCTCTTGTAGCCTAATGATGACAGAGGTGGGCATGTGACCAGTGGACATGGCTACAACCTTTTGGAAAAGGTAAAATGTACAAGTTGAGATCAGATGTTGTATTATTAACAATGCAGAAATATTGATTGAAATATATCAGTATCCATGCCCTGTGGTATTATGCAAAACTCAGTGTGCTCAGTTGAGCCAATTATTAGGTATATCTTGTGCAAACCAACCCATAACAGCTCTGTTTTGCATATTAAGTGGAAAATCTAATCTATCAGAACACATATTCTATGGAACTATGCAAATGGGACAACTGGAGCAGTTATAATTGCTCAGCGTGTGCTAGGAATGAGAATGGCTTTTTGTATGAGCTAAGGACAAATTAAGTTAATGACACCATTCTGGTAAATGGCAGACAGATGGAAGGTTCACAGAGACAAATAACTGTCTTAGTTCTTAATCACATGTGTAATTAACTAGTGTGTGAAGGTGCCGGTTTGATCAGTTTGTTGTAGCCATGTTTCATTTAAAAAGTGTTTTTTAGAGTCAAATCAGTTCATATCCTGGAATGAGGGTGGAGGTACACAGAGATATCTCTTTGTTATGATCAAAGTGAAAATGGAATACGGAACTGCAGTGCGATTGTGTGGTTAAAAGGGGTGGAAATGGGCCAACATGGACTGTGACACTCATAGGAATAAAAGTCAGAACAGATTAGTATACCAGCTGAGATTAAATGGATTTACATATGGATTTAAATATGATTTAAATATGGATAAACATATCCATGCATTGTAGCTTTTATTATTTATGTTACAGTTTGTGTTTGTGCATGACATGATGTGCCTTGTGCATAGTGCAGAGAAACTGCTGTCAAGGTGCCCATAATTTAAGTATATTATAGTTTGCTTTCTAGTTTCATCAAACCCCATCATACCCATAGTCCAAAAAGGTTAATTAAGCCTTATTTAGTTAATACATAGCGTTCTTATCCATAGACTAGTAAGTTTTAATTTCTCGTATCTTGACATGTTTTGACTGCTGACTTCCTGCAGTCTTCCCCAGAGGAGTCATGTGATGTTGTTGTGAGCCTTTGTAATTAAAAGTAAATATATATTAATTTTATGTTAATATCAGAACTCTTACATTCCTTAATAGTCCAATCAGATCATCAAGTTGCTGAAGTAAAAAATGATAATTTCACCCTCTTCTCCCATTTGTAACTGGGATAAAAGAAGATAAGATGGAAAAAAGCAGAGAGGAGAAGAGGAATCTGTTTGGAGGCAGCTGAATGAAAGCAAAACATCTTTGTTTTATCATTTTTATCACTGGTACTCAGTTGAGTATCTTCAGTAAAAGTGTTAAGTAGACTTGTTCCGAAAAAGCTTCAAATGTCAAGTTTAAAGAACTTCACAAGCGCCAGGTTTCAGGCAACATCCCTTGCTACACAAAAAACCTTCTGCAGAACTGTAATTCTTTAACCTTTTCCTCCACCAATGAGACTCTGTAATTAGAAACTTCTCCAAAAATGCAAATTAGACACATTTTAACAGAACATGCCGTACCTGTACTTCAGGATAATTCATGTATTCAGGGCATTTTTTTTTCTTTATGTTCAGTGTGCAGCGTCACTTCACTTCCAAAATAAAGGTTATATAAAGACAGAAAATTTAGATGAGTAAAAAATGATGCAGCGTAGCAGCCTGGACTGTACAGCTACAGATTATCCCCAGTCAGCCAGGTATCAAACAACACCTCCCTCTAACCACTGCACAGTTGTTGTATAAACAGAGCCAGAGCATATTTACCCTTCAGCAAACGGTGTCTCTTGAGCCGACATGTTGGTATATCTGAACATCCTTCACAGGCTGCCTGGAGGGGGCTCACGCCTGAACTTTAAGCTTTTTACTTCACAGCAGGGAAGAAAAAGCAACTAGTATCAGAGGTCATCTGAAACGCTTCATTTTCTCTCAGGACTTACATGCAACCATGTGCACATACATGATCACAAACACACACACATATCCATTCAAACACACAGGTACACACTAGAACCCAGGGACCTGCACTACTCAGTAAATATCTTGAAAAAAAATATGTCTGAAGAAGAGCTTGAAAGAGATGGAAGACCTTTACAGCCTATTTCCCAGTGCAGACACTCAGGAGGGAGGAGGAGAGAGGGAGGGAGAAAGAGGAAGATGAAGAAGAAAAAGAAAATGTTGGGGGTTGCAGAAGGAGAGTGTGTGAGAAAATGAAGACAGGGAATGGAGGAGAACACCAAATGTTAAGTAGCTAGTGGTGGTATTCCAGTTTGGACTCAAGCTCCTTAGCTAATGAGGATCATTAACAAGGCCCGGTCAGCTTTGCCTAAACGCTGGGGAAGACGGACTGATGTGGGATGGATAAAAATAAAACCTCTCATGCAGATCCCCACAGGATTCATAAGGCGGGCGCTTGCAAAAAAAAAAAAAAAAAAAAAAAGAGATATATCACATGGTGGCTGTGGAAGGTAATTCTTTATGCATAACTACGTGCCATGGATCCTGGAGCAGGGATACTTACCCAACAAGAACACTCAGTTGAACTCTGAACTCTTTGGATTCTGTTTGAAGCACAGTACCAAAAAAACCCCAATTTAGATATCTGCGATTTACCAAATTGAAATAAAGACCAAGGTGATTATGTCTCTACACTGCTCTATGATATGATATAAATCAGAGGCTCAGGTTAGTTCAAGTATGTCATACCATGTGGGAAATTTGCCTTAGATGTACAGGATGGGAGGGAAAGGAAGAACGGCTAAAATGACTGTAAAGCTCTCTGATCTTATACACATTTCTTCCATTATTTCAAGTGGGCAGTTTAAATTTCTCTCCATGTTTTATTATCCTTTGAGCTCTGTCATTTTCCCTCTCTCTGCTCGCTGTTTAACACACAGTAAAACAAATCTCCCAAGAGGCTTAAAAACCAATCCAAGCTGCAGTCCCGCTTCTATAAATCATTTGTGATATACAGTACATGTCTTTTGTGAGCACCTCCGACCACTTTTACAGCATGATCAACTGAGTGGTCAAATCAGACAGCATCAAAACAGTTTGAAAATACAAATGTCCTGTGTCAGTGGTCCAGAATATAGCAGAGACCTGCTTTCTTGGACATCCTGCCATTGATTCCTGTATTTCCTCCTCTCAGCACTGTCACTCTACACCGCTGTGGGGCTGCGTATGTGAAATATACGACATCTCCCCAGATCAGACATTCCCCAACCAGAAAATACTGTAAACTCGGTGTTCCATCAGCCTTTTAGGTCACAGCGCATCTGCTTTTTTTTCATCTATTATGTTTATTAGAAGAGAGAGACCCTCACACAGTGAGCTGTGTGAGACCCAAAGCAGTTAGACAGACAAGTGTCTTGATAAGATCAGCATAATTGGTACATTTATATGTCTTGTGTCTTCTTTGTGGTGGAGAAATTAGCAGCGAAGAGCTGCAACATTTGCTGTGTGTACGATCTCCAGCGTTGGGTTAAGTAAAAGAGACTCAACTTGCACAATACAAATACCTTTTGACTAAAAAATAATCCCAAAAAAGCATCAGCCTTATGCCATAGACAGCCCTGTAATAGGCCAGTCTGACAGAGATAGGGAGTGGGGAACAAAAACGAATGTTGGAGCAGGAAAACTGATTGATTTAGCCTGTGTAGTATATCATAAAGGACAATAATCAACGCTGCATGTGGGACGCATCACAATGCCCTAATAAGAACACAAGTGGTTAGTGCTGCTAGGGGAAACTGTCAAGTAGAGAAAATGTAGCTGTTTCTTTCTACCATTTTTTAGGTTTCTCATATTATATCAGCTAGAGAGAAGACATCAGTCAACAGTTCCAGTTAAACTTTCACCCATTTCATATGAACAATTTAAGATTATCAACTTTACAGGTTTGATCAGAATCTTCAGTATCTAGAAGTAGCTTGTGAAAAAATAAGATTGAAAGAGATAAAAAGAGAACAGTTCGGGTCAACAGAGGCATCAGACTTGGTATTTGCAGATATCCAATACTAAAATGGCAGGGACTGATAGGGGCATCCTCACCTTCACTCTATTGCTGTCATTATCTACCTTTGTTTTCTGAGAGCATAGAGAAAACAGCACATTGCTTCTAGCGTCTTCACCACTTTTATTTTGATTGGCCCACCATCAGCATTGCACCATTGCCCTCCAACAGAGGCATCATAACTGATGCAGGAGTGTTTCCTGTGCTACTGTATCCATGACTTGCTAAGCTAACATCAGCTAGTCAATCTACTAGTGCACGACCAATTTGTGGCTTGCCACATTGTAATACTTAGCAAGAAAAGAGAGTGTATGCATTTTATGTTACTGACAGTGAAGACACTCGTGGTCTCAAGGGCATGTTATATTTTTCCTTACAGATCAGCCTCAGCTTCATCTGTAGTAAAGTTTGCATTTCAGCTTTAAGAGAGACACCAACAGAGGAGAGCAAGACAGATAACGTAGGGGCCTAAGCTGATCACTTTTATGATCCAAACTTGATTATATTCTATCTTTAAAAATATATATATATATTAATATCTGAAAAGAACTGGGAATATGTATAAAAACATGAATACATGACAAGGAAAATTAGTGTTTCAGGAAACACTGATAAATATTATAATGATGTATTACATTTTTAGCCACAATAACTTCAAAGCTGAAAGAGGACAGCTGAAATGGAAGATAGTGTAGCTTAAAAAAAGGTAAAAAAAAAAAAAAAAGGTAACAGGTCACAGTTTGTTCAGACAAATGCTCATGTCTGGGACTTCTACCTTGAAAACATAAATCAGAGCAGTCTAGTCAGGATTCATCTCACAGACTGTTGAGGCCGTTGAGGTACTTCTTGAAAAGATGAAGCATGGGTGGAGGACAGAGAAAAGCTCAATGATCTATCTCAGGCATTAAACTTGTGTATAAAATGGTACAAGCAGCAATGAAAAATGCACACACTACACAATCATGAATTGTTTATGCATTAACATAACTATATCAAATCCTTATGCCTGTGTCTGAACCCTGTGAGCTCATCTAATCAGCAAATAAACAAAGAAACGGTGCTCGTGTGATGCATGTTTGAATTACAACTGAAAGAACAAACAGTTAAACATGTCTGTCCTCTTACTGCAGTTCAATTTCTGCAACTGTGTTTAAATCTGTACAGTATCTGATAGATGAAGCAGTTGCTAATGAGAGCTGGATCTGTCCACATTTAACTGTTTCCCTAACAATAAGTAATGACGGCAGCTTAGCTAACATAATTAACACCAGCGGAGAGAGAAAGAAAATTCCCACAGAATGAAGTATTATGTAAATTATTAATTACCACATAGATGATCGCAATCTTGTTCAGCTGCCCATTGGCACTCACATGAATCTGAATGATTTGGAAGCAGAGGGAAGGAAAATAGTGAAGATAATACTGACAAAGTGGGAATGTGAGAAAAATTCAACAAATACCACCTGCTCCTTTAGCAATTTATAGAAACAATTTGCATTTGCAATTTAACCACTAAACACAGGCTCTTATCCAGAATGAGCCGCAACAAATACAAACAGGAAACTACAACCAGTGAGAGTATACATTAGAATAATTTTGATGTCACCACTGCTATATTTCCGTAAGGGTGGCGTATACAGTTAAACTGTAATGTATGTTCCAAATAACTCTTTGTCTCTTTTCACCACTACACATGCTAAATATAATATTAGAATCACAGTATAGTAATTTGTATTCAATTATTTGTATTTGAATTTCAACCACATGATTTCTGCACACTTTCATTTTACATTCAATGAAGGATGCATGTTTTATGAGCAGCAGTTTCCACAAATGCAGTTACACTTGTATGGATGTCTTCTGTGTGTGTTTCTGCATATGTCTGTGTGTGAGGAACAGACGCAGAGAGTGAGTAATGAACAGACAAAGTCCCAGCGAGAGCTAAAGACAAAGATGGAGAGACAGAGAGTCCAGTGTATCCAGGAAAAGACAGAGAGAAGGCAAAAGAGAGAGTGAGAGAAAGTGAGCTCTCAGATTCGATGTCTCAGTGTAATGACACAAGACCCACATGGGAGAGAGGGAAAGCCAAGCTCTGAGCGAGATAGATAAATCCAGAGACCAATAACTTGAAGCCTGCCCACTCACAACCAACACACACACACACAGTCAGCAAAAAAAAAATTGTCTCAAAAATTAAGTGCTCACCTCAGAAACTGAATTTGTGGTTTTCTCTCTGCTTGTGTTTCTTGTTTTAACCTGCCTTTTTCTGTCACTCTGTCAGCTTACAATATAGTGTCAGTGCCTAACACTGGATCTCCCAATCTGTTCCACTGCTGTGACCGTGGACAATATGTCTGGCTGACTTTGACAAATTAAACCAACTCGATATATGGCAATAACCTTCACAGGATGACATGAAGGGAAAAAGGGAAGCAAGGAGGGGGGGGGGGGGGGGGGGGGGCTATGGGAAAGAAAGAGGAAAAGAGACTGAAAGACAGACACAGATGGATGGTGGGACATATCGAGAATGGCATGGTATTTTCAAACCAGGTACAGCAGAAGAATACATGCAGAGAAGGTGCACATATAGAATGACTTTCTAAATGTCACCATAGTTAATAATGAGTCACTTCAGCTGAATTATCAGTGCAGGAAAGGTGGCTAATTGTACTTTCAAAGCAATAGTAATAACTAGCAGACAACAGCAGTTACTGCTGGAAAAACAACCATTTACCATTTATCCATGAATGTGTTGATCCATTAAACGGGGACAACTTTGAAGATTATTATAACTCGAATTACAGCGAACTGAAGGAGTTTGGAAGCATGACTGCATCGTTATACTTCAGTTAAAAATTCAAGATATTTTTTATTAAATTAAAAGTGTAAAATGACCCAAGTTAAGTTTTTCTTTTCCACCACTACTCTCTACCCTGTTAAAGGAGCTTAATTGTTGTTTGAAAACCAATTCCCTTCATGTACATCTAAACTCAGCAACATGTCAAGAGGAAGAAAATCCTGACACAGGTTGTCTATCAAGAATATACAAGTGGCTTCAGACAAATATCCATGACAATTTTGACAAATTGACATGTCATGACATCAACTATTCCAATTGATTTTCTCTAGGCAAGCTTTTATAATGACTCTATTAGACTGCCCAAGTAGCTGTAATTCAGGGATGTACAAGAAAAATCTTCTACAGCACACACATATTCATGCACTTTAACAACAAAAGCACACATACACACACAAACTAGCAAGAGCAGGTCGTTAAGCGGCTATTGTTGTGTTCCTCTCTGCTCAGCATGATAACGGGTTGATTGATACTAAGGTTCCCCAGTTAATCACCTGGCTGTGACTACAAATGCACACTGTCTTGCAAGTGATGCACAAACTACAACAGCAAATTAAAACATGAGACACTCAGCATTAACACAAAGGCAAATAAATATACAACTGCACATGAGTACAAAAACAGGACTCGCACACATACAAGCTCTTGCCACAAGCAGAATGCACCTGCCGAACATCCATCCCCATCCCCACACAGGCACAAGTTAACTCACCTGCTCTGAGTGACCAGCTGAAAGCTTTCAAATTGGCCTTGGGTAATCTTCTTGTCTCGCGCTCTCTTCACTCTCTCTCTGTCCCTTTGGCTACTCTCTCTGTGGCCGAACACAGGTGTCCTGCGGGCCGCTCAAGCTTCCTGTGTGGCTCGGCGTAAGTGCATCGATCTCTCTGCCAAGTGGTACGTGGTCCTGCTGTTTCCACGAGACTCAGATGTGCTCTCTCCGCTGCTCACTCTGCCTCGCACAGCTGCAGAGGGAAATATGAGGACGGGCAACGTGGTTGAGTGCTGCTCTACTCTCCCTCTTTCTCTCCCTCCCTCTCTTTCTCTCTCTCTCTCTCTCTAGTGAGCTGAGGTGCTTACTCTCTCTCAGGTTGTGAGCTGCTACAATGCTCACTCCTACTATCTCTTCACTCCTTCTTCCTGTACTGAAGTGTATGCTATCTCACCATCTCTTTTTTGCTGTTTCTCCACTGATTCCCCCATCTGTCTTTCTCACTCTCATTATTGATCCATGTATCTCTGTCCTTGCAAGTGCAGCCTCTAGTGGCTGCCTCCTGTCTATGCCGCTTCTTATTTTCAGCATCAAATTGTGAAGTGTCTTGTGAATTTGCTACAGAATCTGAGTTGGTGACAACATCATCTGAAAAAAGACAAGAAAACAAAACAACAAACAAACAAACAGCCAAAGAGAAGGGAAGAAACTAATCATTAAAATGTACACAGTTGATTATTCAGTATTGATTAATCAATCAATCTTGTTTCAATTAATTGGTTAATTTAGTTCATAATTTAGTGCATTGTCAATGTCTCATTATATTTTTTTGTTTAATACCACCAACAGTCAAAAACTCAAAGGTATTCAGTTCACAGTGATTTAAAACAGAAAACATCCTCAGACCTTAACCATTTCATTCATCTCTAAAGCAAAAATATCAAATATTTTATAGGTTCAATCATGTTACATGTGAAGATTATAGGTATTTATTTTTTCTTCATTATAATATGAATTTCTTTTTTTGTTTGCTTGTTTTGCATTGATAGTTAGACTATAGAGGCAGCTGAGGATGTGGACTGTAGAAAAAAAGCAGCTGACAACGTTTCAGAATTTTCTGACCTTTAAAAAAATAATCGATTAATTACGAAAATTGGTTATCCATTGATCAATACTGAAAATAATTGTTAGTTCCAGTCCTATAAGTGACACACTTAAATAGTCTGAGTGTTTTGAACAAAGCACTGAAAGGGAAATCCCAACTACTAACTTTATGTGTACTACTACCTTTTAAACTATGAGCCATGTGAAAGTTTTTTGTTTTGTTTTGTTTTGTTTTTCAGTTCAGCTCAATCGGTAACCTTAACAATACAATCACTTTTTAAAGAAGTTTTCTAAATTAATTTGCAAAGTGCTTGGAACGCACTTGAATAAGTGTTAGCTACTTCTGCCAAGCTACTGGATTTAAACTTAACACAATTGCTAACAGGTAGCTAGCTAACTCTAAAAACCTTAGCTAGTCTGTTTTTTAGGAATGGGGGAATTTACAAAGTTTACTATTAGAATAATACAGGTCTAATGGTGAAAAAATATAATACCGTGATGAAATTATAAACACACAAGTTACTGAAGGTACTCTCGTTGGCAAGATATGTTTTGAGGTGAAAGTAAGTTAAGGTAACGACAGCCATCCGACTTCAGCACTACACTAACGCTAACAGTTAACATTGCAGTTGCTGTCAATGCTAATTAACACAGGTAGGATGAATTTGGAGGAAACTCACCAAAGTTAAAGTAAGCATCTCAGCAATCTTCTGGAAGAAACATTAAGAAAATAAACTTATTCCAACAAGGTGTGAGTGATGTGAATTAATGTATGTCATTCACACAAAAATCCACAGTGACGCATTAGTTCTGGACAGCAGCTAAGCGTCATTGTGCTCAGTGCTGCCTCCAGTGGCTGGAAGATGCATTGTAACTATGTGGATGTCAACACAAGCCTATATGAATATATTAAACTACGAAAGGACTTATATCCCTTTACTTGTGCCAAATGAAAAAAAATTAACAGTGTAACTGAAAGATAAGAACTAACTTTATTTTTATCTTAAATTAATCACTTTGCCATGATAAAACCTTCTGTGCCTGCTGTGAGTGAGGAGTGCAGTTCCTCACTGAAGTATTTTTGATGATTTGGACTGAACAGTGGAGGGAGCATCTTCACAATCACAGCAGTAGAGGATGAATCAATCAGGATTTAACTGTTTTGTGGTGAAGCTAAAAAGGTCATGAGCTACTTTGTAGTGTGATGGAAAATATTTGTAGGAAATTGTAGCAGTGGAAGATATAATTCTGAGGTGGAACATCGTTGTTGATTTGTTTGTTGATGTGTTTGCCAGACTATGATAAAGAAAGGACCCAAGAGGAATGCTGATGTTTTATTCTTAGTAAGTTACACACGTGTGTGTGTGTGTGTATGCATGCACCCACCTCAACCTGTGCATACAATCATCAAAACAACACAGGAATCACAGCGTATTCACACCACAGGAGATGAACCAAAACTACCTCAGGCTTTCCAACAAACAGGATTGATAATAATTGTGTGTTTATGTGGGAAAGAATAATGTGTGGGCTAAATGGTAAGACACTGGCCTAGATAGAGATCCATAGGGTGCCATTAGCCAGACATAGAAGGAGAGCCTGATGCTAGCTGTCACAGCTGATGAACAGACTTTGCAGAAGATCGCTTGCTGGCTTGTGCAGGGATCATCATGGTTAATTATTTCTAAACACTCAGCAAGAAAACCCCTGGAAAAGATAAATAGTTTTAAAAAATCACACTTTCAGAAGTGTGAGAACACTTCTGAAAGTGTGTTTCACACACTCAAAAGAGTGTTTGACTTGTTGTTACAACAGTCACATTCATGTTTTCACATTTATCGCTACATTGCTTGAATAAGCCAAAGAAGGGGATCTTAAACCACTAGAAAATGGGATTTAAAAGTAAACTTATCTCACCATAAATTTAACAGAAGCCATTTGTAAAAGTCTTTAGCCCTCCTAAAAGTTGCAAATGTGTTCTTTATAGAAAAAAGACAACAAAAAAGCACATCAGTGATCGTGATGACAAACTTTTATATAGTCATATATTTCAAATACCTCTCCACGCGAGTTATGGGCATGTCTGAAATATATTACATACTCAACATACATAACCTCACTCCAATACGTAATACCACAAACACACACACACACACAAATAGAAGGCCCCGGTTTACATATAATTATGTTCATTTTGCAAGCGCCTTTGTCCAAATGGCTTACATTTTTTTTCCAATGCACGCAAATAAATTGCAATTTAGGATTCAGTGTCTTGCTCAGATGCAGCTCAGCATGTTTAAATGAACAGCCAGGGATCAAATCACCAATGATTTGCAATGGCTTGCAGTTGCCAAGAGTTAAGCAAAGCAGTGACACTCCACGCCATCCTCTGCCCACATTCACATTAAGTGATGAAACAGTAAAAAAGGTGGTGAGCAGTTAGATATTTCAGATTTAAAAAAAAAAAAAAAGCTACAGTCTAATAAGCTGTTTTACTTCAGCAACTCATTAGAATTTTTTTTTAAAGAAATGTGTGATAGAAAGGAATTTAACAAGAAAAGTAAACCCTTAACTTGAATTCAAAGAGAATTGAAACCCGCAATCACTCCTAAATTGATTGTTTTTTAATAACACTAGACATTATTAAAATGGAATTCTGCTCACTCTTGTTTACATTTCTAACATCTGTAAACATTGTAGCCTTACATAAAGGGTCTTTAATGTTGAAGCTGGCTACAGCGTGATGCAGCTTTGCTTTGTAATGTTTGGGAGGTTATTCACTGTGGCAGCACTTCACCCAAATTCAGCCCCAAATTGTGAATCATATGCATCAATATATTATTCCAATGTAATCTGAATGCTTTTCAGCTTTGTCTTTGTGTGCATGCAGAAAGACACTCATAAAAACAATTCATTCAATCTAAGAAACTTAATTAGAAGATAAGACTTGCTGTGGTATACCAGGCTGCGAATGCCTGCCGTGATTTCCGAACAACAACAGCAATGTTGATTATTTTAAACATCCATTTCCATGCAAAATGCAATAATACAAGCTGTACTGTGCATAACTCAGCACTCACTGCTGCTCCACTGACTTTCCGATTTATTTACCTCTTGCGAGAAACATTCATGAGAAATAAATGCAATGCCAATGGCATTTCCCATACTATGCAGCAATTCATTGCATCATTGTCATTTATGGGCCAGAGAAAGTGGACGACTTCATGAAAGTTTGATAGTAAGAAATGATTTCAATCGCATGTAGATAACTTCAGCCTGTTTTTGCTGTGGCCTCAGCTGCTCCAATAGTCTTCTTCCCACTATGTCGTCAAACAAGGCTAAACAGCTCTTATTCTTTATTTATGACACTGCATAGCTTCTTGAGCAAAGCCCCAAGCAAGGCTGTCTGTATTTACTTTAGATTGGATGTGATGCTGTACTAAATAAGGCTTTTAATCCCTTTTTTATCAACAACTCGGTTATCCTTAGCACTGCAAGACATGTTTTGCTTTCCTGTGGAAAAGTGGCTGTTGTGTAAAAAGTCAACTTGCAACCTATATGGAAAATGAACAATAATACAGGGCAAAGTGGGGAAAAGAAAATTCTATTTCCCAGACACAGTAGGACAGTCATTCTTGATGGAAAATGTAGTAAGTGGCCCAAACTAAATGGAAACTTTGGTTTATCATAAAGCAGAGACAACAAAATCTCAAAAGAAATGGTACTCAGGACTACTTTGAATTACTGAATATATGTGCGTCATCAGGAGGATCAAGGGTTTTGACTGGTGATAAAACCTCCCACACCGTAATCATTGAGACTTTCCCATTGTTTGAAGTCCCCCTCCAGTCAAAATGTGTTCCTATTGAATGTATGAGCTTAACTTTGTGATTAAAGGATGTATGTGCAGGGTTTGACACTGCAAGGCTGGTCTCACATTCGTTGCTGAAAGTAAGTTAGCTGATGTACATATATGATTTGTGACATCACGAATGGCCTGGCAGCCAATCCTCAGCCAATATTCATCAAGTGGCCTTCACAGTACATACACCGAGCATTCAGTAAAGTAGGAGACATCTAAAATCCATCAAATAAACTTGTCAAATTAATACCTGAATATTTAATAAATTAAGGAAAATGGATGCCATGTTGCTGATTTGACTGCCAGAACAATGTGCATGTGTGTATGGTGTTTTTGTTCTTGTTTGTTTGTTTGTTTTTTAACATTTATACTTGACCATGTCGGTAATTCAATTGAAGTAAAGTGTGATTCTAATGTGAAAGTGGAATGCTACAGGGTGAATAATCCAGCTGGTAAGTAGAGGGTTTGGCTGGTATACAAATGTGTTGAGGGATGGTTTGGTTTGATAGTAGGAAACAGAAGTACTCAAGTAAAGTACAAGAACGTCAAAATTTTTAAAGTGCAATAGAGTAAATGAGGTGACGATTTAGGAGTCGTCTTTCAGGAATGACCCACAAAGTTTGTACAGCATCCGTCTGCAGAACAGAAAAATGATCAGCAATGACAGATGGAGGACCATGAGTCTATATCAAAAGACTGAAACTTTGAGGATTTTATACATTTAGGAGAAATTTCTAGAAAATAGAGCAAGGTCTGCCAAGGGAAAACATCCAGCCTCTAAATGAAAAAGGAAACATTCATTTCTCTACTTAATTAAACATGAAAACGTTCTTTCTTTCTTCTAATTAAAGATCTACAGAGCTAGCCACTAAAGTAATCTCAGATGTCTCCACACTTCATTTCACTTCTTTTAGCACCACGGCAGCACCAGGAGAGGGGGTCCGTCAATGACTATTCGTCAGTCCAAAACAAAGAGAGGCAACAACTAAACCGAAGCACTTTGATGTTCAGGCTGCGTATTTTTAGTCAAGAAAACACAGAAGGGTACAAAAACTAAGTGCAGATGGGTAGGAAAGCAAAGATGACAACTAACAACACATTTGCTGTTTGAATCAAGTCATCGGAGTGATATGGCTTGCAACTGACAACTAAAAAGTGGCAAAATTATGTCAAAGTTTGCCATTTGCTGTGCATTATAACACCAAGCAGGCTGCATTAATGTCTGTGTACAAAAAGTCTGTATCAAGTATTGTGTGTTGATGCCTATTAATCATGCAATATTCACAAAGCTGACCATTAAACCTTTAATAGATTTTAAAATGCTATAATTTAGTTTTAAGCAATTGAAAGAGCAAATATAAGTATGTATAAATAAATTATAACTTTCTCCTGTTGTCTAATTACACACAAAGAAATCCTTACAGTGTGTTACAAAGTATTTATGAAGTATTTATAAGCATATCCAAATCAATCACAGGCAGGTTTAGCAAGATGGTTATTAAATAAATAAAATAAAATAAAACCTTAGCTCAAGATTTCTGCCAGAGGTTTCAGCTACATGTTCTGGCTTTCATCCTCACATAAATCCCTGTAATGATTTACAAATAAATAAATCAGTAACGTAATTAATAAATTGCATTAATATAATAATCTAATATGTGAATAATATGCTCAATTTGTCCTGTTATATAATCAAACAAAACAGGAAAACATTTATTGATTTATTGTTTGGTTTGATATACATTTTGCACGTTTGCATCTGCAAACTTGAGCAAAAAATTCCCTGCCATCTGCTTACAACCACATTATATTGTGTTATAAATATCTAGTATTTATATATTGCTTATAAATACTATATACGGGTGTTAGTGTTAAGTATTGTACCAGAGAACATGTTTTCTTAATGTCAAGGACTTCAGGCACATGGTGTGATCAGAATATGAGTGAATACATACTGTAGACAGAGCGGGTGAGAGCTAAAGATTTAAATGTAATGACACTAATCATGTGAGCGTAACTTAAATCCAGCAGTGGCATGATGATGGAGGCAATTTGCATGTGAAATGAATAAAGTGAATGCAACCAACCACATTAAAAACACATCCTGTCTGACACCCCCCCACCCACCCACACAAACACACAAACACACAAACACACACACATATAAATGTACACACATTCACACATTGACATTGTAAAAACAACCAGACCTTGCTAACGAGAGCAGCAGCTTGAACCTGCACGGAAAGAAATAATGTACTGCATATCACAGCAACACATAACTCAGTATTTTCATGTTTGTTTGTTTCATTGTTCAGTTATATATATTATAAGTGCGTTTGATTGGAAAGTAATTGTTGGTGTGACTGTCCTGCTGCTCAATAAGCGTAAGCATGTTTTTGTTCATATTCCAACATGCTTAGCTTCTGCTGATGATGAATGTAGGTCTAATAATGTGAGATTAATTTCTTTACATTAACACAGACAAACAACCAAAAAACAAACAGACAGATGTAAGCGTTTCTGCTTACATTTAAAAAAAATTAAACTTTGTCCTATGGAGACAGGTTTTTGTTTTTTGGTTAAGAATACAGCAATTTTATATTTTACCACAATGAAACCAGAATCAGTTCCTTGGAGTCAGATTTATTGAAGAGGCACAAGAGTCTCATGCTCACTCTCTCTCTCTCTCTCTCTCTCTCACACACACACACACACACTGGCAGTATGAATGCTATGCCAGATGAGTGAGAGCTGGCAACTCGGTGCATGCTAAGCAGTCTTGGCTCAAAACAGTCCCCTCATCAGCTCTTCAAGAGGTGGCCTTCATGGAAATTCCACAGATCTATTTTTAACTAAGAACTCGACTATTCTGCTCACGATAACAGCAGGTCAGTGAGTGGTTCTTTAGTAGTTTCTGGGGGGAGGAGGATTGTCTGACAAATTGAACCATACAGACACATGCTGTGGTCCAATACTCGTACTATTATGTTACATGTTACAGTATGTATCAGAAACACTAGGATGCCCTTACAGCATCACGTTGCTTTCAGCCATCTTGCTCTTCTGGCTATTAAGTCCCACTGTCTCCTTCGGCAGTGGAAGATGCTTCACGTGGACCGAGCAGTCGATGGATAACACAAGCCGCAATAACAGATGGGAGCGCTTTCAAGTGTATGTGCTAAACGTTGTGTGTGATAGTTACATTGATATAGACTACATACAGCTTATGACGGATGTATGAGCAAGATGGTCAAAACTGAAGGTGCAATGATACGATGAAACAGTATGTCTCAGTTGTACACCTATTACCTAAGGGCAGCTGTAGCGCATACTGAAAGATAAAAGCAAAAATATTATCATTTATTATTATTATTATTGCTTCGATTTGCTATGCAGCAATAATACACACACTCAGACATTAACAGGGACCGATTAATAACATGTTGCAGCTGTTGAGGTGGAGCAGTAATGTCAGCAGAGTAACACACTGAGGCCTCCTAGTGGACAGGTGAGGAATAGCTGGGTAGGAGTAGAAACTACACATGTTCGCATCATACCATACCTGTTTTTCTATCAAAAGTCTTCACAGAGATGTTGTTTTTAGCTTGCCTCACTATTCTTTCAATATGGCAGGTTATTTTTTATTAATTCATTTTTTAACAACAGACTGAAGATTTCATGTTTAAACAGAAAAAATAATTTTTCTTATGTATTTTTGGGGGCCTTTGTCGACACTTGCCACACTTCACCTTTTCAAATATATTTCTATGTTGTACAATTAATTTAATCTTGAGGGCTGTAAAGTCGTCTCAGTCATGCTTAGGTGATTTGTGTTTTGTTTAATTTTCTCTTTCAGTTCAAAGTATTTGTTGTGGACATTCAGAGCTCTCTGCACAGTGAAGATAAGTAAAACTTGAGATCAGCTACTCTCAGAATATGTATTATTTTAAGCTGTTATTCTGTTTGTCTACCAGAAACCTTTCACTCAAATAGTTTTAAATGCCCTAACTGTTAACATTAATGTTTAACTTTATACCACAGTCTTACTTACTCATTTTCTCTCTCTGAGTTTTTATTAGTCTGTCACAGTAAATTATAGACATGTGAGGAGTGTTTCATCTCAGGTGACAGCAGAAGGAGAGTTTATCAGATGTTATTGGTTTTTTTTTTAAACAGATATCTGGTGTTCCTCCAGTCAAGCGCATTGATTGATGTCTGTTTGGCTTTGAGTGATGCTCCACAGTCTTCACAGTTGGCCACACTCAAGTGGAGATGTGTTCAGAAGAATGAGTGTTTCATTTCATTTCATTCCACAAAAGCTTTAAGAAATTAGGCAAATACCTTGGAAAAATTTGACTTACGCTTGCTCAACATTTATATTATTTTTTATTTTATATTGTTTAAATAATTAAGGATTATACTGTTCAACAAGCACAATCATGTCAATTAATATTGCAAAATGAAGTATTCAGTAAGAGATAATCCAATGTGAAATGATTGGGCTGTTGCTGTTCTAAACAATATCTATATTTCACTGCATCTCACACTTAATGGTTTAACATTTTCGCATGCCCTATTAAATTGCCACTGTATTGTATGTATATATATATATATATATATATATATATATATATATATAATTTGTTTGTTTGTTTTGCGGAAAAATGTAGAACTTGTGTATTATCACCATCCACTGCGGTACGAATGTACAGTCTGACAAGCTGCTGAAGATATTCATGAAGAGAGGACAGAAAGGTGAAAACAGCACGAAAAACAAAACTGTTTTATTGCTGCACAAGTGAGGAATAAGGCTTCTTTTCTGCTGCTCTGCGTTGACCGAGACGAGGATGGTGGTTTGAGATGAGAGGCGTGGGATTCAGGGTATTGAAAGCTAAAAAAAGCAAGTGAGACAACATCTTAAGGTTCAGTACTTCATGTTTCATATGTTGTTAGACTAAAATACCACCAGTTATTGGAACCACATAGACACAAAGTTTATCAGTGATTTGGGGATTCTGATGTGAAAAGCCAAATCTTTATTTACAGGGCAGGTATCCAAACTTGTTTTCACCATGAGATACAGTATCAGGGCTCAGATGCCTTTTTTTTATGGGTTTTTATGAGTGCAACACTCAGAAGACATTTGGTAATTAAAATAGATATTCAAAGGATTTTCTAACTCAGGCTGCTGAAGCTTCATATTATCTTCATCAGAACTTGAATGAGGTGTAAGGTTTTAGTGTCTCACAGTGTAGTTGTGTTATGAAGGCCTCACTTCACAGACTATATGGACATGAGCGTCAAAGTGTGTATGGCATGTGAGTGTGTTTAGGAAACATTTTACTTAAAGTGGTTCCCTTCTGTCCCTGTTGCCTTGTTTTGGCAGTGCACATTCCTGACGGTATCTGACTTTCTGGTTGAATGCAGACATTTTGTAATAATATATTTATATATATATATAGTAGATCATAAAGCCGTCACCCAGGGATCCACCGAAGAGACAAAAACGGCAATACCTGTAATCAAAGACTGAGGTGCCGGCAGAAAAAAAAGCAGCAGACACCAGGACTGTCTTGAAAGAACTGCATTTGCGAGTGCCTTTTTGGTCGAACCTAAACTACTCTCCTGAAGTCAAGTACACATTTAAAGCGCTCTTGTAGATTGTCGTGGAAGTGGAAGGCAACACACTGTCCTGGGATGGACTCAGTGTGCTCTTTCCAACATGGAACGGTGAGGCAGACAAGGTGCAGTTTTCTTGGATAATGGACATTTTGCTGGCTCCACTGATTGTGGACATGATGTATTATGCATTTTGAAGCTTTGAACGTGCACCTCAGGTCATGTCACATAGACTTGACTGAACATGAATACTTTGTATTTCAGTACACAAAATGTCATTATGTTAACAGATAGTTTCATTGTTTCATATATTGAACGCAATAAAAGATCTTAAGTAGACATGAAAAAGTCACATTTGTTAGTTTGCCAATTAACAGTTTGGTTTGTTGAACATGAATAAATCATGTTCAACAAACATGATTGTACACCCAATGTTTTTCATGTTAATCAATTAGATGTTTTTAAGTAAGGTTTAAGATTTTAGTATCATTTAATACATTTAGGACGTGAAGGAAAGGACAAAGTCAGGTGACAAACAATTTGTTTATGTTTAGACATAAAAACTATTTGGTAGGCTAAATAAAAGATGATGGTTCGGCTTTGGTTTCACAAGAAACACAAACACTGGACCTTAGCTTGTTTGACTCGTCCACCACCCCAGCCTCCGCCAATGGACAGACTTTCTGAGCTCTTCAATCATTTTCTTTCTCTGTGATATTTGCTCCTGAAATGACCCGTGAAAAGCAAGAAATGCATTGATGACTTGTTACTGATTCACCATTTGGTGAGAGGGTGCTTATTTCTGATTAATTAAAAAAAAATAATAATTCTAAGAAAACACTGAATAGATTGTTAGTGCAGCCAAATGCAGCAAGTACATCAACCTTTATGTGTCTTAGAGTGTGTTCATGCACTCTTATCCGTTTCTAGGATCCTGACTTTAAAGGGGGATGGTCAAAGGTTAGAACCTGGATTTGAGATTATCCTCAAGTTATGGCCCCTTTGAGTATGAATATGAGATTATAGCATCTTTGAAATGATTAGTGTGACCGGGGCAGCTCTATACCCGACAATGCCACTCTGGGAATTTCACCCAGAGGATACCACACAGGTTCTTTGGTTTAAAGTAAGAAGGAGCAGAGAGGTGAATTTCTAGTTTTGCAAAAATATTCAAGTTTTATTTAGACAGATTTCACATTATAACACGACAGCTTGACTTACTACGAAAATATACTCTCTACTAAAACACACACACAGCAAAGCAAGAAGACACAGGTTAGAACGCAACAAAATATTACACATGCAAATAAACTCAGGGAGTGGGGAGACCCTCCACCTAGTGAGCCACCACATGTAAGCCTATGACCAACCTGCCTATACTGGCATTAAGAGGACTCCAGAATAGAATATAAACTCAATATTGGTTTTCAAAAGAAAAGAAATAAGCAAAACTTAACCCAACTGGGGAGAAAACCTAACGGCTACAACAAATTATAAAGAAAACACTTAATAAACAAGATAACCATAAATACACAAAATATGTTTAACAAATGGGCAAAAACAGCCGTGCCTAGAGCTCAGCTACCACACCAGGGGCCGACATCACTTCTCCATTTCTACTATGAAAAGCATGCATCATATACAAGATGTAAGATACTGTGAACAGCATGCACTGAATATTCGAGTAACATATCCAACCAAAAATACAGGAAGTTACTCAAAACACCAAAAGCAAGCATACCTGGAAACTTCACATAATACAGCCACACATACACAGATGATGAGCGCTGCACCAAATGGGGAGGGGAGCACGGTGACCAGCAGCTTAAGTGCTCAGTAATGCACCTGTACAAATGTAAGGAAAGTGCTAAGTACATATGCCAGAAATATTTTCAACAAAAAGTGGAAAAGCATACCTCATTCTAGACACCATTCATAGCAGTACAGGACCAGGAGAGAGTGAGGAGAACCTACCACTGGCTGTCTGCAGCTACATTTAAAGATGACCAGGAAGGGATCTAGCCTCGCCTGTTAGGAATCGGTACTGATTAGAGGGGCGTGGCCGAGCTGCCAGTGGAAGGAGGGGGAGCTCTACCTATCACATTAGGTTTTTATTATTATAAGGTTTTCATTTGCAGGAAAATTAAACAATCTCATCATTCATTGTGAGTGTCAGGTTTGTTGTGGATTTGTATTTGTTTATGTATAACCATGAGGTGTCCTCTGCATTATAATTTTTTATTCTCATGTGAGCTTTAACGTTAGACTTTTGATGAAAGCTAATCTGAAGATCAGTAGTGTCAGCACATAAGTGCAGAGAAAAGTGTGTGTGTCAGGAAAAACAACTATTAACAATATTAAAAGCTCAGGAGAAACAACTCCTGTGCTTGTGTGGGTGTTTCCATGTGCTTACAGTGCTTTTTTTCCTAATGTGATTAGTTTGCACTATTTAGGCAGTCAGAACCCTGCATGATCATGATCATAAACAAACTACCGGTCCATAATCCCAACCCCTCCACTATGGTCAGAAACATATGGAGCCTACAATGTGGGTCAATCATGTGAGTAAAGCTAAAATGTTAATCAAGTCTCTTGTCATGGGTGTGGGCTAGTAATACCTAATTCCAGTACAGGATCTGTGGTTCAGTGGATGGATTTCTTATGTTTTGTATCTTCTTCTTGTATCAATTTGATCCTCTCTTCTCAGTCTATACTGATAAATTCTGTCACCTCCACTGTCTGAACTAAGTCTGACGCTTCAGCACACATAGTCGAATAAACACTCATTTCTGTATTTGATCATCTTATTGCGCTTGTTTTCACAGGAATTATCAGCGTTCTTGTTGTTTCCAGAGAAAATTATTTTTTTTTATCATTTATATCCATTAAGAAGCCAGTGACACAACATGCTGCGGCAAAGCATACCGCTAATAGTGTGTTACACATTTGTGAAGCTGCAAGGCAAACAAACTGGAGCTGTAGTCCTGACCAGATCTGACTGAGGAGCTTAAGCTGCTAAATCCCCACCATTGATTGAATGTATATACTGTTCAAACTCTCTTTTAGAGAGTTGGTCTCATATAGTGGATTTTAAAAATTCATTTTATTGATCTCTGAAATGGCGTTCTTTTTTACCTTTGTTGCCATGTTTACATAGCTGTTTGCTTTGATTGCTATTGTTATGTACAGCTTTAAGTTTCGCCTTGGTATGTACTTCATAAATGTCTTGTTTTCAGTGTTTAATAAATACATTTTAAAAAAAGATAAATATACTTGATGGTTGAGACAGTGCAAAAGGAACAAAACTGGATCAGACTGTGCTGAACCTTCACTTCGAGTGAAGGACACTATCCCAGTTTTCAGCTCTTGCTCTTGTGAGATGGCAGCGACTGTCACTGACTGTCAGACAGCAGAGCCCACTCCTGAATGTTTTATCTGCCTGCTTGTGGCTTACTGTGTTATATCCACAGGTATGTCATTCTTTTTGTGGCCTGCAGATTTAATCCCTCTCTTGCTCAGAGATTGGTTCTCTCTTATACCCTCAACTGTTTGCTGTTGAGTTTGCAACTAAGTCAGGTTTGTTTAAGTTATCTTAAAAGAAAAACAAGAAAACAAAACATGCACATCCTCAACCTGTGGGTCTCTGAATGTATTTTTTACACTGTGAATGAAACAGCGTTTTTGACATCTGTTGAGATTATGCAACTGGAACGGTGTTTGCAGGGACTCGATATTGTTCAATTTGTTGTTTATTGCGCGTACTCAGTGTCTGACAAGAGAAAATCATATGCACCACTTCAAATCTCAGACAACAGAAATATTTGCAGAAGCTTCTAACACTGATAAAGCTCTGAAATGAATAATTTTGATCTGTGGCTCTGCAACAATCACAAAACATGACGATTAATCATTTCAACTGGCGGTGTGCGTGTTTGCCTGAATGTGCAGGTGTGTAATTGTGTGTGTGTGTGTGTGTGTGTGTGTGTGTGTGTGTGTAAAACGTGTACTAGCCTGAGCAGGTTTCTATGCAAATTGAAATCTCAGACTGTGTCCAATTAATGTGATTCCACTCTGCACTCCTGCTGAGTTTCTCTTGAAGTCCACAATGTTGACAGCAGAAGCAGAGGAGGAGGTTTACTCACACAATGACTCTCACAGTTGCTGACTTTTCTGGAATATGCTTTTGAAGTTTCCCTTTCTCAGCACAGCCGTACGAGAACAGAGGCAACCACGGATACACTCACGCAATTATTCCAGCAAACACACACAAAACATAAATAGATACACGCTCACGAATACTTTCTGGGGCTGCATTTCAGTGCAGTGAGGGGAAGAGCGAGAGATCTACACAAATACAGAAAAAGTGAGAGTAAGACAAACCAGTGTGGACGCGAGGAAGAGAGGGTGAAATTACAAAGGATGTCGCCTCCTTTTCTCTGCTTCACTCCGCCTGAGGCCACACAGGAATCGGTTTCACCAGACGGCTGTGTGAGGAGCAGTGAACTGCACTGAGCATGACCGGAGAGCTGATGGCAAACAGTAAGCAGCTGGCTCAGAGGGAAAAGATGAAATCATTGAACTCTGACCCTGAGGCTGAAAATCACGGCACCAATAACATGAGATCTGCAGCATAAATCACATGCTGCAGAATAAGTCATATAGACTGACTTTATTCTCACTCCAAGTACTGGTCACTGAAAACAACAGTATCATCTTTAAAATTACACAAACAAAATAACAGTGTTATAGATGTGCATCTTGTCATGATTCCAAGTTTGTAAAAACCTTAAATCTGCCTCATTTATTTCATTCTACTCCTTTCATAGTCATGTTCGAACAAGATGGATGAGATTAGCCAGGTAGAAAAACTGAAAGTAGGACAAAGGTAATCACTTCCCTGGGCTAGCCTATATAACAAGGGTGACGCATGCGTGACAAGTTATTCATTTATATTTAGGCAATTAAAGTACAGCTACACTTCATATTGCCTCAAGAACCACTCAGATGGAGATCTAATTAGGTACATGACGTGGCTTTGATTTTACTTCTATGTCAGAGGGAAAATGTACCCATTTCACTCCACCATATCTATCTTTTTTTATTAGAACCTTTATTCTGTAGATGATGAACATTGGAATAACATGTTAGATCGCTAATCCACAGGGAGGCCCAACAGTTTGTCACTTTGATAATGTAGTTTTACATATAAAACTTACAGTATGATACCATAATGTGATTGCAACAAGCCAAATATTATATAATGTTGCTGTCCAAGGGCGGCACGGTGGTGCAGTGGTTAGCACTGTCGCCTCATAGCAAGAGGGTTCCAGGTTCGAATCCTCCTTCTATGTGGAATTTGCATGTTCTCCCTGCATGGGTTTTCTCCGGGTACTCCGGCTTCCTCCCACAATACCAAAAACATGCTCATTAGGTTAATTGGCTACTCTAAATTGCCCCTAGGTGTGAGTGTGAGAGTGTGTGGTTGTCTGTCTTTGTGTGTTGGCCCTGCGATTGACTGGTGACCAGTCCAGGGTGAACCCCGCCTCTCGCCCGTAGTCAGCTGGGATAGGCTCCAGCTCCCCCGCGACCCTGACGGATAAGCGGTATAGAAAATGGATGGATGGATGGATGGATGTTGCTGTCCAATGATAATTTCCCTAGGAGATTAATAAAGTGTCTATCATCTATCACATCTATCTTCATTTCTTCACATGACTCGTCACTGTTGAAATAAATGAATGCACTGTGCAGCTGATACTTTTAAGCTTTAACATAAGCACAAATAAACAAATTTCTACATTAATTTTGGGTCACTAGGATTTTAAGGCTTCGTCTGTATGTTGTGTAATAAATTCTAACAACAAAATAACGACTAACTGGTTCCCTCTTACACATTATATTGTTAATAAAATATATTGACTTCCTCACAGCAAGTCTTATTCCTTAGCTAACATCAGGATGGGCTGACGTGATGTAACCTGCTAGCCTACCCCCGGGGCAAAAATGGGTCCCAATTAAAATACTGGCTAAACAAACAAACAAAAAAATATGCACTATGTAAATTTTGACTATGGATTCCTTTTAAGACAAAAAATAACAGCTAATAATGCAGATTCTGCCTCGAGGCTCTTATTATTATTGTTGATAATGTGTTTTGGTGATGCATTCTCCCAAACAAAAATGTGCAATTAATCAAATTACCCACAGCTGATACACAATGTACACACAGCCTGCAGGGCACCTGCTTTGCGATTTGGCAACCCAAATCCTGACTATCATCATGAAGCCAAAAAATATTCCATCCCCTCCAGAGTCTCTCCAGATCGATATCAGCCTTTACATTTCAGCAGGAGGGCAGGTGTTCAGTGTGAATCCAGTGACCTGCTGACATGCAGCTGTTCACTCCGTGCTCGGGCTGACATGCAGAGGAGAAAATGTGGATTTTAGATGTTAGATGATAGAGAAAAAAAAAAAATAGATGAAAAATAACTCAACATTTCTGCTGACAAAATGCTAGTGCATTGCCGGAGTTAGAGCTGTAATATAATTATATTAGATTATGCAGAGCAGGTTATATAAACCGTTGTGTGTAGGCTGTGCAGTTCGCTCTGTTGGTTCCTCTCAGCTCTCAGCACAGAGACATGAGTCAATGAGGAGAGTTTCTTGGTTGGCTGAAAAGTGATGTCCCCTCTTAAACCACAGATTAAACTGTATGTAAACAGAAACTGGTGAGAAGTGATTGCGTGTGGGGAGACGTTGACTACAAGCAGGAATATAATGTATAATCGTGACAACCTGAATATTTTAAAGTCCTTGTACATGTCCGCATTTGATAAAAATCAAATAAACTTGCTGTTGTCTTGGGTGCTTGTTGCAATGAGGGAAAAAAAGGATCTTATCTGATCGTGTATTCCACACTGCAAGAGAGATCCCCACAACTTATTTTCCTCTGGACTAGTAACGACCTAAAAACAATGATTTATAAAATGATTTGCATGCTTCTGCTATTAATAGTTTTATTTTACTTGCATACCATGAATGAAGCCTCAAATACATCCCTCTAACATTTACAACTCAATTAAAGCGGAGGAGAGGAAACAAGAAGAAGAGAAATGTTGACAAGGGAGCAAGAAGAAGACTACAAGGGGTTAGCAGGAAGGGAGTGATAGATGTGAGAGGAGAAATCAAAGGAGAAAATGGAAAAAAAAACGTGGAAATCACTAGCTGAGAAAGTGATAGAGGAGGAAGATTATACAGGAGCAGGGTGGGGAAAGAGGAGATAAGACAGAGAAGATGAGAGTTTAAAGGTGGAGACTATTACGATTAGGCATAATTTGAATGAGAGGGCATAGAAGTGAAATGAGAAATGGAGAGGTAAAGACTGTTAAATAGAAATAGACTGCAGAGTAAAATCCTGCCAGAATTTTCAACTTTCAACCACTGAAACTGATCACATCCTTAATTGATGAGCTGTGGTTTGATCGGTCAAACGATCAATCATCAGACACATCCCCAGTGTCTGTAGATATGTACTCTGTGTGTGTGTGTGTGTGTGTGTGAGAGAGAGAGAGAGAGAGAGAAGGAAAGAGACAATATCAGAAAACATTTTTTAGAGGAAAAGACTCAAGAGCAACATGAATACATGAATGCCTTTCTGAGCAGCTTAGTGATTTGCTGGAGGAGAGAGCTCACAGAAAGTAATTGGATTTCATTTTGGTCCAGAGGAAAAAGTAAATAAATAAAAACAGATGCATGCTGTCACGTCGGAGCTCCTGCCACAGGTATGATAAAGGACAAGAAACAGTACGACGAGCTCAGCAAGAGGAAGAGAAAAACTCATCCTTTTGATAACAGAGGAGAACCCTTTGTGCTCCTCGCACACAGAAATCAACGCTGTGGATGGTTTTTGGAATGACACAATGATCATACATAGTTCATTACCCAAAGCTTGTTTGTAGTCAGATCCACAGGCCCTCAGTTCTGGCGACTAATTCATCACAATAAGCTGATATTTGCTCATCAACACCTGCTGTTTACTTTGACAGCAGGCCGTGTGGTGATGTCGTGGATTAGTATGCATTGAGGATTTCTGCATTAGCTGGCACACCATAATGATGCCCGTAATGATGACAAGATAGTCAGAACTACAACAGCTGCATCAGGAAAAGGTGCATTTCTATTCAAGGCACCTGTCTCGAATAGTAATTTATTTTACCCACCACACCATTCGAAGAATGTTTTGGCAATATCTATCACAGAGATGAACCCCGGGTTCTAACTAGATGGAAAACTAAGTGGGTTTTAACTGGCAGATCATGTCCAGTCAGTGTCACAGTAGCTACTTTCCTCGCTAGAAGCACTGATTGTTAGTTCAAATGGTTAAACAAGCTATGTTTATGTTTTGTCTATATTTATTTTTAGCCATCAAATTAGAACTGTTGCCTCTTAAAAGCAAACATGACAGCAATATGAAGTTCTCTGGGTCCAACCTGGACATTCAAGACCAATTTAAATTTCCATTTAAGTAGTATTCCACCTTTAATGTTGGTTTACCATCATTGCTCAAGGACAGGACAGACGGGACAAAAAAAAAAAAAAAGACAAAAGCAATAGATGCAGCAGAACCAGAAATATTGTCTTTTTTCTTATTTCACAGATATCCTCCATGCAACTTGACCAGTGACACTTTGGTGGGAGTTTTGAGTGTGTTATGCTAATAGCCGCTAATGAAGCCTCATGCCACTTGCCTCAGGCAGAGATGAGGAGCAGGTCACAGAAGTCTGGTTAGGTCACTTCTTTCCAACTCCACACCTTCCCTTTCTCAGGCCCAAACAACACTGACTCAAGTCACATCAATTTGGGGGATTTGTCATATTTAGTGCAGCTCTGCCTGAAGGCATAACTTCTTCCACATATTCAGCAGAATTCCCCAAGATCTGTAAATAGACTTCGATGTGCAAAGTTGTGGTACTTCCCCTTTAGATTTGATCTTTTACAGAAGTTGTTATTCCAGGCATTTAGTCTACTGTCTGGCTTTGAGTTACATGAGAAGATCCTGTCTGTGTGTAAAGTATAGGCCTGTAGCTGAGCCTTGCTGACAGGCTCTGTCCAAAAGAAACAAAATCCACCGCTCAGCATGTGCTGGTTTGTGCACTGGTCTTTGTACAGATTAATCAGAAGATCTTTACTTATTATTTATTATTCACTCTGTTTCCAGACTCAGTGCGAAGCTGAGCTAATCAGCCGCTTGCTTCAGCTTCATTTTGCAGACATGAGAGTGGGTTCCATATTTCTGTGTATCGTTCTGCAAGAACGCGAATCACCTGAGTGCGTCTGACTCTTCTTTTACATTAACCACACCTACAGTACTTCAGCAAATTGTACAACCAGTGACAAACTAATTTGCTGTTGAATCTGAAAGAAACAGCCATCCTAGCAGGAGACCATTGCAGTTTGAGTCTTGAACTTGAGCTGAGTCCTGTGTGTTAGCCATGGATGAAATATCACTTGTTACAATGAGAGCATCGTTAAAATTGACCGATAATTAACAAAAGAGAGGTGAGAAATAGATCCTGCCCTTTGTTCTCCCTCCAAGTCCCATGGTCAGGAGTCTGAATTTGAACCACCTAATAATATTTCTTCGCACAGCTTGTCTCAGCTCTTCATCTTCCTACACTTGTACTGTACATATAAATGGTGTATCATAAATATTAATGTAAATGTCTGATAAACAAAAATGTGAGAGTGAATAAATCCTACTGATGAAAATGCCCACTCTCTTGCAGAGACTATTTTCCAGTGCACAGCTGAAGAAAAATAGCTAGTTAGAGTTGTAGGACATAAAGTGGCCATCTTGGGACACACATTTTTACAGTCTATTAATCTATGAATAATTAAAGGCTCTCAGTAATCCCAGAGGAGATTACAGCACTTTGTCTTTCAATACAGTAACTTGTTTAGTGGTGTACAGCACATTGCAGTCTCTATTGTCAGGAGGCTCCCAGCACAGAAAAAAGAACACCTGCACTACATTACGAACAGCAGAACAAAAAGGGTCAGAAAGCAGCTGCCAAACTCCTGATATTGGTATTGTTTAACTGAAAGCGAACGTCCAAATTCCTTTCACTTGTTATTTTTTATTTCAAAGTGACAAGTGATCACTTTCCTTTTCAGTTCAATTTACTGTAGAAGTGATTTTTTATCACTGCTACACAGGAGGGCATTAAAATCATTTGTCATTGTTCTGTCACTATCATAACACATCAGAATTGATGATACACAGATTTTTTTTTTTTTTTTGCTTTTTCCAGTTTTGTGAGCAGAGATGTCCAAACAACAGCTGTTATTGCTGTATTGCTTGCTTTGAGATTTCAAATGTTCACTCACTGCTCCGGTGACAGTAAACAAGTGCTTCTGCATGCAGATGATAAAAACAAATAGTTTCAAATCTCATCAAAGGCCAAGCGAACCGAGATGGATTCAGAGCAGAGCTGCTGCCAGCTTCGAGTGTCTTGCAAATAAAAACACGGCGTTTTTTTCTCCACATTAATGGATATTCTGTTGTCTGATATAGAGAACCTCCTCCACTGAGACTGAATTTCTATTTAAATCTGCTGGTTCAAATATGGGGTATGGATGCTGATGGATGCTGATGGTAACGATTGTGATAATGACTGTGTTGGTGAGAACAAAAACTCATTATGTTAGAGAACAAAGCAGCAAAGTAATAAGGAAGCAATGAAAAGAAATCAGTAAAAACAAAATAATACCTGACGTATCTTTGAAAAGAAAAAGCCTTGAAATGAAGGTGAATTTTACGACTGAAAGATGCTCAGGCACAATGTCCTGAGGCTGAGAGGTCAGGACGGCAGACTGTTTGCTTCAGCAACCTGCCTGAAGATCTCAGGCTGTGTGGTGTTTTCTTCAGATGCAGCACATCTTGTAGTAACCTGAACATTCAGCATCTTAATCAGCAAAATTTGCTAAAACTCACATGGAGACATTGAAGAAAGGTAACTTGTCTCCTGTAATTAGATTTAAAAAAAAAAAAAGGCTAACAGCAGTGTTTTGGATCGGCTAGACGCTGATGATTGACTTATCGTGTAAATGAGATGTTTTTTCAAGAGGACAGAAAGGTTGCGTAGACAAAAAAATATCTTATAAGGCATTTATTTTAAGACCACTTTGGCTGGGAAAAATTAAGTTTGAAAACCAACATTTAGTCAAATATTACACCTAAATTCGGGCAGTTTCTTTTACAATAGTTTGTAAACCGCATGGCTGAGAGCTGATCTCAGGTCTGGAGTCACAGTGCTGGTCTCCTTGGTCTAGAATATAAACCGGATTAGATCAAATAGTTCCTTTTCAGACATTGTTGAGAATAATCCTAGATTCAGTCCTAGAGCCTAATCTCTTCAGTGGCACTGGGTGATATGATATCACTTGTGCCCTGCATTACATCACAGATTCTTTTTTTTTATTGCAAATTGTTTTCAGTAAAAATATTGTAGTTATTGTAGTTTTTTAGGCTGCATTTCTTTGTTCTCTCTTTGAACATCAAATGCGCAGTTGCATGAGAAATCGAAGTCCATGCAGTCTTGGGTTTTCCCCCACCTAATACTCACATAATTAGTCAGAGGAGGCAATATTAATAAATGATATCAGCTATAAATGAGAGAAGAGAAGAGAGAGAGAAGCAATTAGGGAACAAAACAATAATTCAGAAAAAAAACATAAGTGCAGACCTCGCTTACATATGACACATTGAATAGTCAACTCGGGAAAAACAACAGGTGCAAATATTAACATTAGTGATGGCTCTTTTCCATTTAGGTGTTCCAGTGAGCCAGCATGAGCAATAAGAGTCCCACTGCTGGCATGCATAAATGGAACAGGAATATTACCAATGTTGTTAGTTAGTTGTTAGTGAAAAGTAGGTTAAATGTCTGTGAGACATGTTTAGAGAGGGGCACTGCTCTGTTTTCACGCTCTCTAACATATGGCCGGTACTGACTCACTCAGTATGGACTGGGTGAAGACGTAGACGGACTAGTACAGCTTTCACTCATGTCCCGTGGCCCTCTTTGACAGCTTACGAGTGCCTATTTGTCCCTGATACTTTGTGAGCTTTATGAAGATTGCTTGCAATTGTGAATTAGACATGACCTGATGATATGCATCATGAGACCACTATGTGAAAGTACACAATGTTTCTGCTGGAAAACAATAGTTTCATTTGCTCTGTATCTGTGATTTGTGCTCCTCCGTAATCCCATGTTTAGTTTCTGTTTTTGGAGATTTATAATGTTGACATAAACATAAACAAATCACTATACAACATCACAACAACACTTCTTTGTCTGTGAAGGACTTTCCGACAAGCAAAATACATAAATATTTGTATGAAGTTCATATTTTACAACACATAGATAGAATATTTCCTAATGCAACAATACTTTATGGTAATTCACGTCATCATCGAATATGCAAACTCTTTCTCTTTTTCAGCACTTACATCTTCTTACATGTTCAGCACTGCTGATCCCTGGACTGTTCGGGGCCCTGGGACCCTCAGAGCTTGGGCCCCAAGAGAGAGTCTTTTATAGTCACTATACTGATGTTTGCATTTAATTCTTTTCATACTTATCATTATTATTTTATTATGAGCAATAATTCAGTGTAACTGTCATCATGGCCGACAGACATGTTACCATTGCACAGTAAGAGACACCAACACAAAACAGGCCTCCTAACTTTTCATCATATTAACACAAAGGCAGCTAGTTCCTCTGAGTCACAAAGGATTCATAAATGGAACGATCCCAGAAATGTATTCATGAAAAATGTGGAGGGAAACAGTGTCACAAAGTAACTGCAGAGACTTTCATTTATCTTCTGCATTATCAGGTAATTAGTCCTCTTCATTTATCACATGCAGGTTCAGCAGACAGTCTTGCATATAAACAGACACACACACACTCTCTCTCTCTCTCTCTCGCTCTGACACGCTACACGACTACACACACTCCCTATAATGACAAGCATGCATGTAGTGGTGTCAGCGTGGATGTACACACAGGGGCGCAAGCACATACCTCAGTTCCAATAGGATTAGCATATCATTTCACAGAATAAAGAGGAACTTCTATGCGGGAGCAGTCAGGAAAGCAAAAGCAGCAGGCTTCTGCAGATTAGTACATACTTGTGACTACTTGACATCTCCCGATAGAGCAGATAATTTGGCTGTAATAAATTCTGATATTACAGTTTGTTAGGAGGTGTCTCTTGTAATAAAAATATTAACACTTATGTTAACTGAGAATGGGTGAATGATGGTTTCTGAAGGGAAGGCAACAACCTTTACACAAGTGAAGTTTGCTGATTATGTTTACACCAAGTGATGTGTACAGGCTAAAACAAGCTTATGTGGTTTAGTTATGGAGAGAGAGACAGGGTTTGGGTAAGCGTAGCTCACAGAGTGTAAGTGTAGCTCCAAAAGCCCAGCTGCCCATTATGTGCATCTGCAGTGATGGTTGGTTGAGCAGAAAGGGATATCCAGGAGCACTGAGGTTGTACCAGCACCCAACTATAAATTAATTAGAGCACCAACAGCAACAGCACACAGACAGATAGACGGACTATATGAGTTATGTTCCAGACAGGAGTTTCACAAGACTTTTATTTTTTTGATAACTATCCTTTAAATTGTTAATTCGGAACATACAACATTACCAGTGGTAATGGGATGCGCAGCTCAAATAGGTCTGCTGAATCAAAAATGAGCTCCGAAGTAGACCTATTACAGGATATTTCAAGTTGTCAGAACTGATGTCAGGGAGTCCTTCATTACCAAGACATTTTTGATTTGGTGTTTTTTGCTACTAATGTTCGATATTTTGAAGGACCAGTTCAACATTTTGGGGAACATGCTTAATAGATGAGAACACTGAAGCCGCTCTCATGTCTGCAGCCAAAATATTAACATAGATTAGCTTAGCTAGATTGTAAAACAGAAATGTAAAAACAACTTAGTTCTAATGTAAAGCAAAGTGCTGTAATTTCCTGGAGAACAGGAAGCTGTCACAACATGCTCTGCAGTGGCCAAGAGGTTCTTACAGCAGTTGTTTAATGTAAGCCAATCATTTCCTGCCTTGTGTAATGACATATTGGTGTTCTGATCTAACTATTAGCAATAAAGCACATAAGCATATATTCTGAAATGTTAAACTATTCATTTAAAGCTGACACACAGGAATATGAAGAATAAGAAGCAACATCTTTAATCGTGTTTGTCATCAGAGGACCTTTTGATGAAGGAGAAATATTTTAAACAGAAGTATCCATTTCTGAACAACGTGAGCTGCAATACTGTAATTTTAACTTGAACGCTGTCCGACCACACACGTCAAACCTCAGACCCATTTTGATCACAGCAAAATGACAACACTGTTCACAGTGTGCAAATAATGGATAAATCAGTATACTCTTCACAGCAGAACTTAAGCCAAGTTGACATGATTTGCATTTCTGCTGAAGTGCTGACTGAAGATTCATCTCCTGAGAATACAGCAATTTGTCTGCCTCTGTAATTAGTGAAGAAGCACACAGGGACGTGCAAATCTGATAGGAGACCTGGTTTTATTGCTTGTTACAGAAATCAGATAAGTAAGCTGAATCAAAGTGAGGTGGGTGGCTGTATTTTAATGCAACAGCTGGTAAGAGGTAATGGAAAACTTTGCACATACAAATGAGCATCTAACCCACAGTATGCAGGGGTGCATGTCACAAACAAAAACATGTATGCAAAAATATGATAAATCACATGTTAAGTGTTTTTTGGATTCCATTTTTCCCCTGAAATATAGTAATCGTAAAAATGGAAAACTAGATATTAGCAGGTACAGGATCCTGACAGATGTTGCCCAATAGTCTGAGCTTTTAGGCAAATAGTGGTTGTGAATATTGTTTTTAGTTGGTAATTATTATTCTCAGAGAGCCCTGAACTGAAACTGAGATCTAACAGCAACTCTGATTCCAGTGGTGTGTTGCCTCTTGGTGTTAAAGTGAGCAGCAGGGATTTCTGCCGCCATCCTGTAACGCCTGAGGGCTTTTTCCACTGAGAGGTGGCTGACTGTGTGGATGTGTGAGCTCCGTTTGGCCTCATGTACCCTTCTCAAAACAAACAAAAAAAATTACAGGACAAACACTCTCTACTGGACAAGGTCAGCTGGATTATCTATGTTCAGCACGTCTGAAATCTTAACTCGAGGATCTTGAAAATTTTTTTCTTGATGCTCAAGTAGCCTTTTCAGCAGTTAGTGATGAAAAGGCTACATGAAAAGGCAGCCAGCAGCCTAGCTTTATCGTAGCTTAACACAAACATTGGCTCTGTTTCCCAAAGGTAACAAAATCTGACTGGTTAACGTATTATATCTTGCTTATTTAATCCATGTATCAACCAAAGTGTAAAAACAACAATAAGAAGTTTTATGGGGGGCTGTGTGCTGTACTACATCTTGGCATCGTCTTGAGATTCCCGGGGTCTCTGCTGGTTGCCTGGTAACTGGCCCCTGCCAAATGTCAGAGTACGCCTTTTAATAAATCATAGTGGTATCTAAATAGTATGCAGCCTGATGTGAAAAGATGAATTTGACTGGTATACCTTCAGAAAAATGGAGCATATATTTTTTTTATTTGCTGTCAAACGTTTAAAAATAATTAAATATGATAATATAAATAGTGCATCTTTTAGTTATGTTCTTCGCATTTTTTTCCCCTCATTTTAGAGAGCATTTGCAAACTTGAAGCAAGGCTATGTAACTTTTTCTATACAGCAAGTTTATTGAATACAAAGATGCATTTTATTTCCCTTGATTTCAGTTTTTCTTTTGTAAGACAACTAATTATTTCAAGAGTCCTTAATTTGCTTGATTTTAAATGCTATTATCTTCTTTAGCTTTAAGTTCGAAACCTTCATCTTGTTGACAAAAACACAGAAGCTCGCACTGATAATGGTTATAATAGCTCTTATTATAGTTACTGCCTACAGAATCTGTCACTGTGAGAAGACAGGAGGAGGGGAGGTGACAATCAAGAAATCAGAGGGAGACTTTATTCCACTTCTGTGAAACTGCCAGATTGAGAGAACACACTCTTAGCAACCTACTGCTATAAAATCAAACATGCATCTTTTAAATGGCCTCAGAAACACACTGAGGTAAATTAAGAAACACCATTAACACCATTCTGTGCATGTGTCACACAAACGGGTGGCTGACAAACCGGAGCTGTGACAAAATGGAGAAACAGCAAGATAAAGATTTGAGCAGATTTTGTTGAAACATCCACTTCCACGTTTTTTTGTGGATGGTCACAGGCTTAAACAGAGAGGATTCAAACTCTAAAGAGCTGTCTTTGTCAGAGGAGCAGAGGAGAAGCAGTGATTAAAACTGTGTCAACACTCTTTGAAGTGAAGTGTTGTATATGGAGAGAAACAGTAGAGAGGAAGAGTTGAGTCGAGAGGAGGAGCAGCAGTCAAGGCCTGTGCCAGACCCTCTGTTCTCACGTGGGATGGCTATAATTAATTTGGACACTTGGCTGCTGGGTGGCATCAGCAATAACGTGTGTGTGTGTGTGTGTGTGTGTGTGTGCACAGGCCTTTTATCAGTGATGACATATCTCCACCCTCCTACTGTATGTTGCCCTTGAGGTGGCTATTTGCATCAGTGTCAGAGCAGGGCACATAAGCTAGCTGACACACAGACTAACACACACAGTCTCTTGCACTCTCTCTCTCGCACACACACACACACATACACAAGAATTTGAAGTTATCAGAATCCAGTACAAGTTTTACTCATTTGAGACAATTTCCAGTGTGATATTTCTGGATTAGTTCTGAATAAAGATGCAACTGCAATTAAGACCGTGCAAGCTGTCAATGATCCTCCAACTCTGCAGATCTGTAGTTTGAATTTAAAACATGGTTATTAAAAATTTATTTATTCCTTCTTTCCAGGGCCATAGGTGGGTGTAGGGCTACAGCCTACAGCCGGATACAATAAAAAAGAAAGTGAAGAAACACAGTGTATCAGCCAGCAGTGCTCCACACAGCTAACATCAATACACAGTCACTCGGCTGCATGAGTTTAGACTGTAGAGAGCAAAGAAGCATGGGAAACCTCAGAATAAAATAATGTCTGGAGACGTAGGTGGTGCTCGGACATCAGGTAGCTGAACTGGGGTTGGGTTCATGTGGTCCACCTCTGGCTTAACCCAGCTGATAGACTGGCACTCAAAAATACGAGGGTGGTTATGTTGATCATCTTGATCATCTTGATTCAACTGCAAGCATTTCACTCAAATTATAATAATCAGATTTTCTACTATCTTTACTCACACAGATTAACGTTCATCTTCAGGTCAGTTTGATTTGTTAATTACCTTATGTAATGTGCCAACATGATCAGTCAGGATCTGATTTTAATTGATGTTGTGCACTCCACACATCCAAAAGGTCACACACAGTCCAGGTTCCTTAATCATTAAAGTAAATCACTGAAGAAAAATCACCATTTTGTGCTGCTCAACATAATTTAAAAACAATATAGCCTGCTAGGACAGGCAGGCGCAGTGAAATGTCCATCCGTGTGCGGGTCTTGAAATCAGAGAAAATTATCCTTTTGGGTGTGTTGCACAGTAAGTGAAGCCAAGCATAGCAATGGTGTAAACCAACCGCGGTAGAACACTTTAGATGTATTTACAATACAGCAAGCTGTCACATAAACCCGTGCTTTGCATAAAAGAATAGAATAGAATAGATAGCCAACACAGCCACAGCCACACAGTGAGGCCATATTCTTATCTGAATATGGAATACAAGTTATCTGACAAACATGAAGGTTTAACTGAAGAAAAATCCAAGGAGCTTATGCAAAACCTTCGTATTCTTCAAACTTTTATTTATTCACAGAAACACTTGTCTTCTTTCCAGTGACTATTTCCCACTGTTGGAGACTGAGATAGATGTTTCAGCTGCTGGGATACTCTCACCACAAACCCTGCAGCTGCAAATACAAATTTCACACTTTCTGCACCCAGTTACTTGGTCTGAAGTTACTTTCATCCAACCCATCAAAGAGCAGGAAAGTCATGTGGAATGTCTCACTTCTGCCCGGCTGGGCAATACAGCCACCAAAGGTATGACATTGACTAAGGATTATGCAACTGCCATTGATTATTTCCACATACTGGTGTCAGAGGCTGCCACTAGGTGTCCACCGTGGAAATCTGGGGATCCTCCGGAAAATGTCTGAGCTCTGCTCCTGTCTTCGGTGTGTCAAGTTTAACTGCAAAGAAGTCCAAAAGCTGGTGCAAAATATCTTCTTCTTGCAGCTCCCATATGCTGATCAGATACTGTATCACCAATACCCAAGGTGACGGGATACAGCCGTTATCGTGAAATACAAATACATCTTTATAGCTAACTGTTAATGTGAATGTGAGTAAGTATAGACTGTGGAATAGTAAATGTTACTGTCTCTGTGTTGGCTACACAGCATTTGTTCTGATGCGGTTGTGCAGTGTTTGCCCTGTTGTAGTTCAGAGACTGTCTGCAGCGATTAATTGTCCTGTCACATTTAGGTGAACAAGAGTTCATATTTCTTGGGTTTAATTCATGGGTTGGGGTTAAAGGCACTGTGGGATTGGCCACAAAGTGGGTTGAGCCACCACATTAATATAGACACTGTATTGAGTATCATCATTTTTTAATTTTCTGACCTTTTTCTGTCATCTATGGTCACATATTTTAGGTAATAAAAAATTAAAATGCAGGTAAAAATTAATCACAACAAGGTGTTAGTGTGACTGGCCTCAAGCCAGTTCAGGTGGTTCAGCCTTATGCATCCACGGCTCTTTTCACTGCAAGCACGCCAGGTTTGAAATTGGGCTGACTGATATGCACAGACCCTGCACAGACTGGATGGATTATCCAGATGACTTTAATGATCCGGGCAGCCCAGTATGCCTAGGAATTAGGTCCACAATGGATAATTATATACCTCACCTTACATCCAATGCTATGTTAATTGTCAACGTAACACAAAGTGTTCCTTGGTGGTTCAGCAGCCAGAAATAATGAATCCTCTGCCCATTTCATTTAAAATCTAATCCTCGGGTTTGTAGCATAGGATTTCTGTTGGGAGTTTTAAGTCTCGAGCCCGAGCCAAAATACCTTATTTCTAATAATAACAATAATAATTGATAATAATATGTGTTTACTTTGTAAAGCGTGCTGTCATGCAGGTCGAGTTGCACTTCTTAGGATTTGTAAACTGAGTAAACGTAGTATTCAAAGTGTCACTTTAACAATGTTTATTTTTGATAATCGTAACCTCTTCTCAGCTTTAAAGCACAGTTTCCAAGGGCAGAAAGTTTGTATATGTATATTGCAGAAAGCTAGAATGACAAAGATATGGTATCTGGATGTAATCCAGGGTTTTACTGGATTATCCAAAATTGTTCTTGGTAGTTCAGGAAAATCTGAAGGAATAAAAAATTCTGAAGGAAGATACCTACAATTGAGTCCAACTGAGACCTCCAGTCTCCACCTCCAGTGGATTTTTCAGTTTACATTATGACTCAGGGAAAATTGACTTAGTCCCAGCGTGAAAGGATTCTCTAAATGTATGTTTACATATTTCATAATGTATTTGCTAAAGGCTACTTAAACCATCAGCCTTTTCTGCAGTCACTTGAAAATAAATGTGTCACTCTATTAGACTTGTCCACTTACCACAGAGGTAGTGTGGCATGACTCATGACACATGAATTCATTTTTAACTAATTCAAAATCCACTCTCATAATACTAAATACCAGATAACAGGTCAGGTTTTATTATAGATATTCAGAGTGCCCCCTAATGGGCCAGAGAGGATACGATTGTTACAGGCTGTAATCAAGAGTGAGTGCTGTCATTACTCAGTATATCATAAAAAACTTAAATATCTGCTGCAAATGTGTAAAAAAGTGGAGAAAAGCAGGAATACAAAAGAGATACAAAAATGAAGATAAATGTGGAATTTTGAAGCAGTGAGGAAGCAGCAGGGAAAAGAGAAAATGTACATACGACAGTCCTAATTAGTCAACCTTGGGCCATCTGATGAAGGACAAACCATTGACAGAGGCAGCGCTGTGCCTGCAGGCGGCCAGAAAGGGGAACACACGCTGACACAAAAATACACACTGTCTCTCTCTCACTCCCTCACACACGCACACAAAGCTTTAATTAAATTTACAGATGTCAAAGCTCTGATCACGAAAGCAAACCCTCCTCCTCCCTCCTGTCATTCATCTGTCCGTCTCTCCTTGCAGTCGTCCCCTTTTCCCCATCCGTCCCGAGCCACGAGGACAGCTTTGAGTCGTGTGATGCTTAACGCCGCGCCGTTCATACTGATACCCTCTCTTCTGTCTCTCACACACACAGTTTCACTACTTCACTTTCGCCTACATACACTCTGTCGTGCACACATGCTCAAACAGGGACAGAAAAAGTGTTTCCAGACAGCTATTGATCTGTTATGTAGCTGATAGGACAGTAATGAACTTCCGGTAGAACAAACAGCAGCCTGTAGAAAGAGAAATCTGTTCCAAATATCCCCATCACATCATTTCTGACTGATGTTTGTAGAGTTCTTTATGGTCTCCATTGACTTTTTATTCCCTGTTTTTGAGAGCTTTTCTTTTTGCGGTGTCGGTTGTCAAGCTGTTTTGTGTTGTAATCCTTGTAGAGGCATTTTAGATTCTTCTGACCAAGGACACAACAGATGCTTTTGCTGTCCCATAAATTGTCATTCGCTTGTGTGTGCACCAGAGCATTTGAAAAATACAAAATATGATTGGTTTGAAAATATACAGATACATCCACGTATTTGTGTTTAAGCAGAAATCACAAATAGGATTAGAAAAAAAAGCCAAAACATCAAGTCTTTACTTACAAATCAACTGATGTTGACTGTAATAAACATACTAAGGATTTCTCTGTGATTTCCTCAGTAAATTTTGTTTGTTTTAATATTGGTTTAGCAATTTACAGGTGTGTTATCTGAAAATACTGAAAAGTATGAAATCGATTTCTACATAGTTTTAATGAAAAAAGTCAAACAAGCAAATAATAAAAAGCAGACGTCTCCAAAACACATTTTAATTTATGACTTTGCTTCTTTCTTATTGAATTTAAAATGTCCAGACAGGTTTAAACTGCTGACTGATGTGGCCATTGACCTGCACGAGGATGAAAATAATACCAGCTAAGACACCAACTCCTGAGGCTCTCGCCTTCTTTCATTATTAGACTCACAGAAAGCAGATAAAATCTGCAGGCTGCAGCAGACTGAGTACAAATACTCACTTGCTGTGCCCATATGAAGATGAAGCCCCCTCTGAGTGTCACATTTGCTACACGAACAACTTGTCAGGTACTTACATGGATGACCTGAAGCACTGATAAGCTCCATTGCACTCTAAAGGAAACCAAGTCATCATGAAATAAGATAGTAAGGACTGACCTTGCTCCTCCTGCCTTTACTGCAAAAGAACCGCTTCTCTTTGTCTCACTCGTCACCATCTCCCTATTCTTTTCTCTCCTCAGAGTTGTATCACCATTAAGGTAATGGAGCAAAATCTGAGTGTGCATGTGACAGAGATACAGAGAGAGTACGTACGCCCGAAATGCCCCTGGCACCTCCTCTGAATTTAGAAAGGAGCCCATCAATCTTAGTGTCCAGCTGCACGTCCATTAGCAATGGCACTACAGTATGGTATCTGTATTTGTGGGTAAAAGTGTGTGTGTGTGTGTGTGTGTGTGTGTCTGTCCTGGAGGGAGCAGCTGCTAAAGGGAAGATAATGGGATGTAATGGAGATGAGGCTTACACTCTTTTTCTCTCCTCCTTCCTTCCTCCTCTCTTTCTTCCTCACTTTCTCCAGTCTCTCCGCACACACAAGCCTATAACGTTTCACTCTCTGACTGACGGACAACGTGCGAGACAGTTAATACTTAGCCCTGGGCAGCAGCTGAAGGTAAATCTTAGTTATTCCTGCAGGATGCACTGCAGCCAAATACAGGATTTAAAAGTGAGAGAGCAGGAATATGATTTATTTTTCCAACCTGACTTCATGGGAAAAACTGAATCCAAGCAGAACTTGTATTAATTTTACCCATCTGCTCTCTCCTCTTGGACGATAACAAGCTCTTAATCCACTTAGCTTTTTTTATTTATTTTTTAAAAAAAAAAAGTTTTAAACTTGACAGGAATTATTCACTCTGCCCCCAACAACATGCATAATCTAAAATTTAAAAAAAAACATGTTTTTTATTTTAAAAGATGTCTACCCTCTAGTTAGAAAACAGGCTCGGATAATAAACAGTTCACAGAAACTCATAAACATTCACGTGTATCGATGCAACGTACACACACAAGCAGCTCCATCAGCAAGACTGAAGATCTTTAGAGGCTGGCTTAACAGACAAGGATTTACCTTTAGGATTTACTATAAGAGCCCTGTAATGTGAGACAGAGTAACAAATAGCAAACTGTGAGCTGCACTGGGCTCCAGGCGAGAAAAAAAGCGATGAGTGGAGAGAACTAAATTATAATTTCAAACATTGCTTCCATTTATATATTTATATATTCCTCCCTCCCTCTCTGTTGTGCTCATACATCGTCCCTCCCTTCCCCTTCTCCTCTCCTCCTCTCCTCCTCTCCTCCTCTCCTCTCACCTCACCAGCCTGAAATTCATCTGCGTCTGGGTGTTGCAAGGGCTGAGGCTGGAGGACCTGATGTAACACTCATATTCCAAACGGGACAGTCATTTTGACGCAATACCAATGACAGGACCGTAACTAGTGTGTAATAACTTGTTTTTTGTCCCTTCAGTTTTGTTTATATGTTAAGAGTTTGAGTTTGCCTCCAGACAAAATGACAGAAGTGAAAAAAGGATGTGAAAAATTCTGCACATTGTCTCTTAAAGTTTAAATATCAGACGAGCTATGTTCATTAGATCCATCATCAGATTGCATGATACACTGATCTCTTCTTGAAGACTGTGTGAGTGCTTAAATATAGAAGTGTATTTCAAAGACTCGGGATGTTGCAATGTGTTTCATCACTTATGAATGTGTCATAGGCATTCAATCATTAATGTTTTACACCGGCATATTGTTGAATTAAAGTTCAAGCACATTAATGATGTCTTTTAGACAGACATTCACATATACAAATGTTTAGTACTGAGGGAGTGGAGGATTTGTGTTCTGAAATGCACTTTCTTCTTACAGTGACAGCCTGGTGGCGCTAGAGGAAAAGTCAGGGGATCACCGAAGTCAGTAGGATGCAACGTCTGGGAACCCTGAATGCCTAAACACAATTTTGTACTAATTCATCTTGTAACTGTTGAGATTTGTGAAGACTTGGCCAAAAAGCTGAGACATGACACTGTTTCAGGCCAGTTTCAGACTACACAATGTTTTGTGTCTGTTACACTGGTCACTGTGTCAGATTAGGTGGATATCAAGTCATAAATTCTTAAAGAGTCAGACTTGGACCAATCATAGCTTGCTGTCTTTCTCAACCTGAGGTACTGTAGGAACTGACTTCCTGGAATAAGAATGCACAGAGTCACTGGCAACTGCTTGACTTGTGTTCTGAAAGGGCAAAAAAAAAGAGAAGAAAAAAACCCGACATTGGCCTTTTGTCAGTTTCACAGCTCAGCCTCGCAGCATTAACAACATTGTTTCTCTTTCGCTTCACCGTCTTTACACATGGGACAGCGCTCTGTGCTCTTATTGGTCAGTATCACAGAACACATCGCGGAATTAGACGTGGAAGGAAAAACATTTCACAAGTCTTTCTGCTGGGACATCGTGAGGCGACCTAAATGCGGTGTCGGTTATCATCCACTGAGATACACAACAAGAGATGAAACAATCAGTTGGTCCATTCCTAATCCCCCTTACGTCTGTTGGTTTGGACTATTATCGGGCTATTATCGTCTAAAATAAGATAATCAGTCACAGATTATCAGTCACCTATACAATGAAACTGAAAGCATCATCTTCCACAGAAGCTTCCACTAAAGCTGTATCATTTTGTGAGGGTTATGTGAGTATTATTTCAGTAATTTCTAACCCTAACCCTGCGGCAATGAACATGAAGTTACTGATTTTAGCAAAAGAGCACTACAAAAACTGACAACGTTCAAGTGTATACAGTGATCCAGACTCAAGGTCCGTTTGTTCGATCTTGTCGAAAGCTTCATTGTCTATTTCTTGACATAACTAGTTGTTTTTGTGCTCAGCAGACGTGACATTTTATGCCACTACGAGCTGTGTGCTGTTTATGCCTTGCACACAAGCAAGACATTGCCTGCAACAGTAAAGGAGGCTGAAAACTGGGAGAATGAAATGTGAGATTTTTGCGATATGAGACCCACAGAGTTCATACAGTACGTATAGCATAAGTTGTATTTACTTCATAACCTCTGAACTTGTTGTCATTTGGGCAGCAACGCATCATAAATAATTTCTAACACAACTCTATAAGTTTATTCTGACTTTTAAACCAAATTGCAGCCATGCAGTACAAGTTCATGTGAGAGCAGTGCATTGGAAAACCAGTGTTATGCCAACAAGGTCAGGCAAGGCCAATGATCATCATTTTAGAGTGCTTATCAAACACCATTACACACACCATATATCCTTTTATATGATCTGTGAATGGACTTCACCGAGGAGGATGTCCACTTCGTCCTTGGTTTAATGGCAGTGTAAGTTGATAGAGTCACTTCCACAGACAGCATAATGTGCCTGATGTATCGTATTCCACTCTCTCATTCTCTCCAGTATGTATGCCGTAAGGTCATCACTGTGACTCCACTGTGGGGTGGGGGCCTTCAAAGCTCAGGAACAACCCATCTACCTTGAAGAGGCCCTATCTAGACAAAAGTGTTGGGCCACCTGACCATTACACCAACAGGGACTTCAATGACATTGCATTCTAAATAAATAGACATTAATATGGAGTTGCTTCACCATTTGCTGCCATAACAGCTCCCACTCTTCAGGGAAGGCTTTCCACAAGATTTTGGAGCCATTCATGCAGTAGAGCATTTGTGAGGTCAGGCACTGATGTTGGACCAAAAGGCCTGGCTCGCAATCAATCTGGTCCAGATCATCCCAAATGTGTTTGATGGGGTCGAGTGTGTGGACCAGTCAAATTCTTCCACACCAAACTCATCCAGTCATGTCTTTATGGACTTTGCTTTGTGCACTGGGGGACAGACAAATTGTTGCCAAAGTCTGAAGCATAGCATTGTCCAAAATGTCTTGGTATGCTGAAGCATTAAGATTTCCCTTCACCGGAGGTAAGGGGCCAAGCCCAACCCCTGAAAAACAGACCCATATCAGTACTTTGTCTATACAGTGTAGTGTGTGTGCGTGTGTATGTGTGTGTTTTGCAATACCCATAATAGCAGTCACAGCAGTCAATAAGTTTTAAAGTTTGTTTGGAGCCATCACATCTCTTCATGTCCAAATACTGTTGCCATCTATTACGGGAATAAGAATAAAGTAGTAATACTGACAGCAGCAGTAAAATGTATATTATAGTTAGCATGCACACCATTGAGCCACTGCATCGAGATGGAAACATAAGCCTGACACTTTCTTCACTGTTATCTGTACTCAGCGGTGGTATTTAGCCTGACAACCCCTTCTTTGAAAGCGAATGGTATTTTATAAATATTCATGACTCCCAATGTGTATCCCTCTTATGACCTTGGACTCACTAACTCATCCGCAATGAGTATGATCTCTCTCTCTCACACACACACACAGTCTTGTTTCCATCACTTTTGGGGACATTACATAGACTTACATTCATTTCCTGGGGGCTTAACCACCACTTAACCATAACCATAAACAACTAAATAAACTTGCCCAATCTTAACCCTAACCTCAGCCTAATCTTAAAACAAGTCTTCAGCATAATATTTAATCATTTACATTGTAAGTAAGGCAGGTCCTCACAATGTGACTGTGTAAACAGGTTTTGTCCCCACAACCACAGGAATACATGACCACACACACACGCACACACATACACACACACAAAGCATTGATCTGAATAACAGAACGTAGCGACTCAGAGCACTGAACCCAACAAATGTCTATTTTTTCAGTCAAATCCAATTATTTCCTGTGGCTTGTAAAGCAGTGGTATAGAGAGAAGGATGGGAAGTAAAGACGCTGTACATGAGGGATGTTGGATGGTTTAAAAGGTAGAAGTATATCCAGAGAGAGAGAAATCATAGAATGGATGTGCCAAAGGGGGCATACATTTAAAAAAAGGAAATAATAAAGGGGACAAGGAAATTATCATACAATAATAGAAGAGAGAAACAAGGAAAGGAATAAATTCAGAAAGATGGTCTATGTTAACTGGGTAAAGACAGAGGTAACACACAAAAGGAGGTGAGGAACAATAAAAGTGTGTAAAATTTCAGTGCTGTAAAACTAGATCAAAGTACCACTCAAATTGAATTTTGTAATGTAGCCTGAAACAGATGGTAGCAGGAGGGAACTGATGGAGATATTAGAGAGGGAATTGGGAAGGGCAGAGCTATTGATTATAGACAAGACAAGATTTTAAATTGGTGTGTTGGCTGTCTATTTTTGATCACCAGACACCCGTTTATGTTTTTGCACATATGAACACCATAACTTGGCATCATACAGGATTTACACAACGGCCACCAATAAATCAGCCAACCACACCTTGGAATTTATTACATTGGAATATATTGTACCTTTTTACAACACTATGCCATATCTGTCGCCTAGTATTTCAGTACAACTAAGAGCAATTGGATAACGCAATTCGTAGACACATTCCCCATAAGCCTTCCCTGTGGATGCCTATGAGCACAGCTAATTTTTAAATCCCCCCCGAGAAATAAATCCAGTCTGAAATGGCCTCAAGAATATACCCATGACAGCAGCCTTGTGAGACTGCATTAAAACACAGTGGCGCCTCACTGAGCTAAATGCTTACGTCACCATGCTAATATACATTGACAACAACATGCCGATGTTTCTCTGATTTAGTGTTTCACTGTCTTCATTTTCCATGTTAGCATGCTAACATTTACTATGCAGAAAAAGTGCTGAGGCTGATGGAAATAGGATTAGTTCCACAAAAACAAAAGTATTGACAAAATAACATCTGATAATTACCATTGACGAAAAGTCACAGGATTGGCAAAGCGATCACGGTTCATCAAGACTTTTTGAACTAAATGTCATGGCAATTCATTATTGAGACATTTGACTGAAAATCACGTCAGCTTCATGTTGGGGCTAGAGGAAAAATTAGGGGATCACCAGAGTCATTAGGAGCCAGTCTCTGGTGATCAGGAAAGTCTAAGCTTAATGGCACTTCATTCAGCAGTTGAGATATTTCAGTCTGGACCAAAGTGGTAGACTGGTAGACCTGCTATCACTTCCATCCTAGAATCATGTCATTAGCACGACCACAGTGACAGTATGCCATTTCACCTGTTTGACACGTGTATATCTTAATTGTTTCTGGATTTTTAATATCTTAAAAGAAAGCTGCAAACAAACAGGTTACAGTGCTGCTGTGTGTGTGTGTGTGTGTGTGTGTGTGGATGCAGGCAGTGAGTGGAAATGTAACATGCCCATGTCGATTTAGAGGAACACGGCAGCCTTGTTCAGATAACTGTGTCTGTCTCAAGCTGGCAGAGTCACAGCCATTTGGGGGGGGGGGTTTCCTGCCACCTCTGATTTTCCTCAGACTACTATTCTGCATGTGTGTACTTGTGAGCAACGCAACAGAGTGATTAACATTTAAGGGGTTGATTAAAATTTTTGATTCAGATGACTGTAACTTATCCATGGGAGCGGAGCAGGAAGCAGATGTCAGATCTTGCAAACATGAACTGCTGTCTCTCTCTGTCTTCATCTTCTCACATCCAAGTCTCCCTCCAGTGAGAATTAAGTCAGAGTGAGAAAGAGGGACAGGGTACAATTGAAGGCGTTTTATAATTTGAATTTTAGCTGTTTTGCACCCAATTTCTCACATTTTGTGGTACTAAAAACTGTATAAAAAGGAGGGGTGAAGGAGGGGACTGTTTTTTTTTTTCTTTTACTGCAACTCACCACACTTTTAATAAGTGACACATTTGAAATAATACAATACAGAGAATGTGGTTTATGACAGATACCTCTGCAGTTTTGCCATCATTATTCACCTTAGCACAGTGTATTGGACACGAGTTTTAACTCAAATCTTTTGCTGTCTTTTTCTCTGTTTCATTTGTAGTGCATTACTATGCAAGCCACTGGGTGCAAAATATTTTTATGATGTGATTATGTCACAAAATAATTCTCATGCAGCATATTTTCTCCATCACTGGATTTCCCCGTCTGTATTTCCCCGTCCCTGACAAGAAGAGCAACAGCCGGAGGGATGCTCCATGAATGCAATATGCTGGAGATCCTGTATGCTGATGTTATCTGCCAGGTGTCGACGCATTCATTGTTTCCCCTTTTCTGCTGCTTTCATTTTATGCTGGGAATTTGTAGACCAATAACATTGACTGTTCAGCGGTCCATATGAACTTCAAATACGCAGCTCATTGGCTTACCATAAACATTAAACTCATAACAGCATCTCTGTCTCATTAAATCTCTCAGTTGCAGTAACAAGTCTTAAAATTACATACTCGTGGATAGATCCGACTGCTACTTGCTATCAATACTGCTTGCTACGGTCTTTTAAGTGCTTAGTCTGTGTGCTTTGTTCTAAAAACACTTCAACTTCATTCATTAACAAAAACAAATCCGTGCATATACATTTATGTGTGTGTATCTCTGCTGTAAAAACACAGCTGACATGCTATGAGGTCTCAGACTGTAGCTTTCGCCTGTGGATTTAAATTCAAAACTGACACAAGTATGGATTTTCTGGGCCCCTCTCCTATCAAATTTATGCTCATCTCTGACTAAGATCTAACATATCTCCCAACTCACGGAGAAAACTTGCTTGACATCTTTGACATACTACTCAGTCCCTGCTGTTTTGGATTGATGATGCCGCACTGTGACAGGGGGTGCAAACTAACACTTGCCAGTCAACCAGGCTGGATAGCAGGGGACAAGTGATTGCGTTGATGATGGGGGTAATTTTACACAGATAGGGAGTGAAGGAGGAGGGGGAGGTATGGTAAATAACAGAATACGAATGCTGTGTGATTGATAAATACTGTTTGACAAGCACTCTGTCTTCCCTCTGAAAGTCAGCGGCAGAGGAAGCCATTCTCAACCTGCGAATGACAATGAAAACTACTGCAGTGAAACTTTACACAGGAGCTACACAAACGAATATCTTCCCTTTTTACTTTAAAGATAGACAGCAGAACATTTGTCTTATTGTGGGATCTTTAAAAAGTGCAGGTGGATAATTTCCATTAAAGTTTGACATTTGGGGAAATACATCTACATACATTCGCTTTCCTCTCAAGAGTGAGATGAGAAGACTGACACCACTGATATTTGCACATTACATATTAAGCTACACCCAGCAGAAAAGGGGAAACAGCTTGGCCAGCTCTGTCCAAATTTAAACAAAATTTTTCAGTGAGTACCCAAGTTTCCTTATGCTGCAGGTTCCTGCTACATATTAAACCATCCTGAATAAGCATGTCTTCCAAAAATGTCAAACTGTTCCTTTAAAGGGAGGCGTGTGCACCTAGATTGTTTAGGAATCCCATGGTATGAAAAATATTTCTGTCTCACATATTTTGCAAAGATATTCCTTGATAGTCTAAACAGAATCCATCACTCACGATCAGTTCCACCTACAAACCCACTTAAATTGTCTTTCTTCTGCAGATTAAATAAACAACATATAACGAAGATAAGAAATGAGTGAGCTTCTACAGGTGCTGGTAGGCAGATTTTTTTAACTTTTGACACAGCCAGGCTAACTGTTCAGTTTCCAGTCTTTATGCTAAGCTAAGGTAAGCTAACTAGCTGTTGGCTCCAGCTTCATAACCACCATACAGACATGAGAGTGGAGTCTGTGCATTCACCTCTCAGCAGGAAAGTGAATAAGCACGTTTCCCAAAACGTCAAACTATTCCTACAGAGCGCAGCATAACAGGTAAGGGGAAAAAACAGAAATAAAAATAAGTATTGATTTTGGGGTGAACTGAATCTTTAAGTAGGCTGTTGTTAGCTCTAAGTATGAAATGAAGAGAATATTACACTTGATTAGACATCAACTTTAAAGAGGTCAAACACTTAATAACTACACACTGAGACTGAAAACAAATTATGGATATTCACACACAGAGAGAGCAGAGACAGGAGAACTGCCCACAGACTAAGTGCATTTCAATAAACAACCTAACGTTGCCTAGGAAACGCAAGCAAGAAATGTCATTTGGCCCAGGTGGATTCCTATTTGTTTCACTGATGACATTTGGTGGGCATTTCGAGTTCCTCTGTGGGAAACCCACTTTCAAATCTGATTTCTTAAGCAAGTTCAAAAATCGTAACATAGAAAAAGAAGTTGCAGAGTCTCCAGCTGCTCCTGTATACACGCCATACTTTTGACTCGCAGTTCGTGTTGGTAACCGCACTGTGGAAGAGATGAAGAGAAACACAAATGATCTATACTGTATCTTACTGAGTGAACGCATGGCGCCAAATAAACATTATCCTCTCGCGGGGATGGAGTCATCTCTTGCCAAAGCAGTTATTATTTCTGTGATGCACTCTTCATCTCAAGCCTCAAAGCATCAATCTGGTCTTCTGTCAACAGACGGCAGCTCTGACTAACTGACATCTTACAAAGACCAGCTTCAAACAATCAGACCAATGAGAGGGAGAGGTAAACCAGTAGAAAGGGAGCCTCGGGATTAAAAGAGAGAAGATAAGGCATTTTTTAAAATATCTGAAAAATGGTGTCTTTGTGAAATCAGTAAATAACTTCAGTTTTGCAAGCCTCTGCAGCATCTTGGTTCTTATTTGATACTTACACACTCTCTGAGGTTGTGGGCTTGAGGATATCTGCAAGACCAGGAGGTCACCTATAGAGCTTATATACGAATGGAGTGGGCGGGAGACTGCGCTAAAAAAACTGCTTTCTGCACTGGTTTCCAGGGAGGAGGACAGGGATAGAAAGGAAGGGGAGAAAGAGGGATAAGTGAAGTGACAAAGCAGACCGATTTGTTCAACAGACCAGACCAGGTAGTGCAGTAGAAATAACTGATAACATACATCGATCAGCTGCAACATTAAAACCACCTGCTTGGCATTTTGCAGGTCTGTTTTGTGCTGCCAAACAGCTCTGACCTGACCACAGGAACTCTGGGTATATTTTGTGCTCACTGGCATGGGAATGTTGGATCGTTTGGGTCCCGTGTGTTTAGGGTGGGCTGCACCAGGTGGGATTCAGCTTACTCCTGTGCATCCTGCAGATTCTCAATCAGGTTGGGATCTGTGGAGTCTGCAGGTCGCTGTTGTGGTCAATGAGGCATTCAAAAAGGTCTTCAAAATGTGACGGGCTACATTGTCCAGCTAGGGGGGAGGCTGCTGCTGATGGGAAGAGCTGTTGTCATGTGGGGGGGGATGCATTTGGTCTGCAATGTGTAAGTGTTTGGCGTGTGTCAAAGAACATCCACATGATTGCCAGAACTCTGTTTTCCCACGGAGCACTGCATTGTAAACACACTTCACCTGTCAGTGGTGTTAATTTTGTGGCTGATCAGTGCACTTATTGTGCTTCAGAGATGGCTGTCGTCTCACTCAGTGTTCTTCTAAACGAGTCAGTATTTGTGGCAGAAAGAGGACATCTAGTGGTAGACGTGGAACTTGCAGGACACCATTGTCACCCCGGTGATGAAAGCCGGAACCACTTTCGTTTCTTGACACCTTTTTCTTCTGCTTCACTTCATATCAAGGAAATATTCTACTTTCACTTTTTTTCATTTCAACTATCATATTAAGTTTTTTTTTCACATAAAACATACTTGCTTGCTTATATAAAACACTTACAAAATATGATGTTTTGTTATCAGTAAAACTACCCAACAATTTACACAAGTACAGCTGAAACAATCGATTTGTCGACTGACAGAAAATTAACTGACTGTTAACTATTTTTAGAATAGTTTAGTACTTTTCACATAAAACATTTCATGGTTCCAGCTTTTCAGATGTGAAAATGTGTTGATTTTTTTATTTCTTATTTCTTAGTGTAATAGTTGTATATTATTTGGACTATTAGTCAGACAAAACGAGTACTGTGAAGGTGTCATTCAGGACTCTGGGTGTCATTTCTCACGATATTCAGAATTTCAACAAACCAGACAATCAGTTGATTAATTGACAAAATATTTGGCAGATTAATCAGAAATAAAAATAATCATTAGTTGCAGTTCTAATAAGCCGTTCAAAGTGACCTCCGCCTCAAGCAACTACAACAGTAAAATCCTGCTTTCACATTTTAATGCATGACTCATCATAATCTAACGACACCTGCAACGGCATGGTTTTGTGGCCTAATTATGAATTAATGAATCATAAGTGATCAAATCTCATCTTGCATTGTCACATTTTTGGGGATATGCCAGTGTTGCAAAAGAAATCTGGGGAAAGTTGTGGATAACATGTGGATTAAGGGAGTGGCAGAACATCGGCATTGACAATAACAATAATAAATGAAATACTGACACTGTGTTGACAACATAATACGGCAATACTTGTACCTGAATGTACCAATTTCAGAAGCCTGATCACGTCTCACTCTCATTAAATTGTACTGTATTAAACAACATGCAAATCACCCTAAACAGATCACTAGCAAAGAGAAAAAAAATACCATTTGCTGAATAAATCTATTATGCACAGTGAAGCAATTACCGTGTTATCAGTTACAAGCAGGCTCTGCCCTTATTTTCAAACCTCAGTGATAGAAAGTGACTCGCATGGCAAAGTGCGACGTGAAAAAATCATTTTACAAGATGAAATTCAAAGTCTCACAAAGTTAATTCAGCGTGAGTGAAATTTTCCAGTGCGTGGCCGAATTAAAAGACCAAACACGAGGCTAATTTTGCATTTAGACTCGACCTTTACACCATTTAATGCTAGCTTCACCAGACGTACCACCGTGAGTATTCACACTCAACTTTAAATAACCTCAATGAATAACAAAACCGGTTTGCGGCTCATTCAGAGAAATAACGTTTAGATCTGCAAACCATTCGCAAGGCTGATCCACTAGGCAGCCTGGGAAAGAAAAGAGGATAAACATGTAAGCATCAGAGATTCTTACAGGGTTTGTGATCAAAGTGGAAACTCTGGACTCAGATACGCCCATCCATTTAAATTCAAGAATTGCAAGGTAGAGTAAAAAATCCCTTTGGCAAGATACTAAACTCACAGCAACCCCACTGGAGTGGGTCAGGGACCAGCATTTCTCTTCAAGTATTTTTCAAGTAGAAATGTTAATACTCTATAAACTAAGAGACAGGGTAAGATGATAATTCTCAAAATGTTACTATTAAATTTATTATTTTTTTTATTGTATTAAAATTTCTGGTGTGGCAATAAATTTACAGACATTTGAAACTTACTTGGGCCACAATATTTTAAACAACATTTATTTTGCTGCTTATTAACCCATACCTTACTCTCTGACATTACTTACATTATGACACACTGAGGACTACCTCCAGAAAACCTCCTCACTGTTGCATTCAGGAGAAGCTCATTTGCACCAATGACCACTGCAGTCACAGAAGTGAAATCCTGAAGACAAACCGTGACAAACACTGACACCATGGAAGTACACACTGCTCAACAGCAACACCGAAATCTCAGACGGCAGCTTGTCCTCGGAGGTTCCACAAGGATGAGTTTAATAAACGTATAATAATCGAAGCATAACAGAACCACAGCTAACCTCTCTTCAATGCAATGAACCTCACCTGCTGTATCTCCAACTAGTTTCAAGCCTCAGTGAGCTGATTTTCGGAGTGTACTTAAGAAAACTGAAACCAGTTTCTGCAAAGAAAGAAGCAAATTAATCCAAAATGGTAAATCGTAATGTGAACTACGTCAATTTAGAGCTAATGGAGTAAATAATACAAAACCACTGGTGTGGTCTTTTAAAATGCTCTGAGAGCATATTGATTATCACTGAAGCTTAGGCGTAAGAAGAGAACTGACATTTTTTATTACCACTCCAGAAGTCACAATCAGGTAGAAATACCAAACTGCTGCACAGTGTGTTTCTATAGATTTGAAGGCACTGTGAGAAAAACATATAAATTAACTCTGACTGAGTGTGATTTCTTAGTAATATTGATTTGTGAAACAAAACAATTGCTGTCAGAATACTTCCTATATATCCTTACAGACTGATAAGTAACTGCAGTTATCTAACAAATTCAGCTTTATGGTGAATAGGAAATGTTAGAAACTGACTGTACCCCAGTGCCCTGATGAGATTTGAGTGTAAAGGTGTTTTTTTCAGACCTTATTATTACATTATATAAACAGAGTAAACATTTCCCAAAGTTATGATTTAGTGTCTGACCCTCAGCGATTTTCTGTCTACTGATTAACTGAACTTGTTTTTCTTGCAAAGTAACTCAGACCTAACATCGGCCCTGGTTAATACATGTCTCCAAAATGAAATGCATGGCCTACACATCAGTTAGCAGGTTTAAAAGTGTCTGAAGAACTTTTTAACTCAGGAAGACGCTGGCCGACGTCAGATGTTACGATTCTCGTATTCCAAATCGTTTGTAACATGTCAACTCAAGAGATATCAATTCAGTACTTCAATCTTAATGTTTTATTTTTTCTTTTAAAAATTGTTTACACCAAATTAATTCTTCAGCTTTGCATGTTTTGAGAATTTTTCAGACAGTTTGATTCTTCTTTTGTCTGCCCCTGCGTTTCCCTAAGCTCTTCCTACTGCTCTGGCTGCTGTACCTCTTCTTCTTTGTTTCTTTTTCTGGGTCAAAATCAGAGTCATTTTTTGGTCTTCCCTTTGATGTCCCTTTTCTCTTCCTGGCGGTCTCTTCTACTCCTTCCTCTTCAGCCGAGTCACAGGATACGTCGCTCTCTGATTGCTCGTCCTCGCTTTCCTCATCGCTGGAACCAGTTTTCTTGAACTTCTGCACCTTTGATTTCACAGTCTTATTATTTGAGCACTTGCCTTTTTTGCCCCCTGCCAGAACCAAGTTGCCTGCTGCATTTCTCTTTGGCCTTCCTTTGGGCCTACCTGTGCTCCTCCTTTTACTTTTTGGCACATCTGTTCTTTCCTTCTGCACCTTTTCCTCTGTGTCCTGCTCTTCATCTACATTGTCAGACTCGGAGTCTGTGCCTTTCTTATTCCCACTGTCCTCATCATCACCAGTGTTACCTGCCCTTTGGTTTTCTTTTCTCCGTCCACGTCCAGAGCTCGATGAGTGGTATCGCTGGACGTGACTCTTTAAGCTTACGTTATGATTAAAACTACGGTCACAGTACTGGCACTTATAAGGCCTCTCCCCCGTGTGCAGACGCATGTGGGATTTGAGGTGGCTTGTCTGGTTGAAGCCCCGTTGGCAAACTGAACACTTGTAGGGCTTCAATCCTGTGTGCACAACAGAGTGTCTCCGAAGATGATGCACATCCTTAAATTCAATCCCGCAAACTCCACATTTGAACTCCCTTGAGGTTCTATGATTTGCCAGGTGGATGCTTCGTTCTCTACCGGTTGCAAATGTCTCTGGACAGTCGGGACATTTATAGGGATCTTTGTTATCCTGATGAGTCTGTTCGTGTTTACATTTGTCCACCCTTGTTTTGAAGGTAACATGGCAGTATTTGCAAGGGTGTTCGTAGGTTTCATCGTGGATTTTGCTATGATTTTTTAGAGATATCTCTGTGACGCATCTTTTGCCACAAATATTGCAGGAGTAGGGCTTTATTTTGTGCTCGCATGTGTGAGGCTTCAGAACATTGAAAAAACGTCCACACTCAGTGCAGAGCTCATTAATTTTGAGGCCACTCGGGGAATCCAAATCTTCCTCCTCTTCGCCTTCATCTTCAGTTTCCTCTTCAGACTCCTTTGTGAGCTCATCGGCCAACAAAATTTCCTCCGTTGGATTCCATTCCCCATCTGAACTCAGCCCACTGGCATCACCTTCTTCGCCTTCATCTGAAGGGTGACTGTCTTCATCACTAAGAGTAACAATCTCACAGAAAACTGTACTGCTGGGGTTGTCATCTGACAGCATCTGCAAGGAACACAATGACAACCTAGCATGAATAAAACTTTTCTAAGCCTATACAGCACACAATATTATAGCCACATTACAAAAGAAGAGGAGTCAGGATATAATCAATTCAAATCCTACCTGTGGGGTCTCTGGAGTTACTTCTGTATCTCCTGTCAGGTGTTGATCTGCAGCCGCGGGAACACTGGCATTGACTTGGCTTTTCCATTGGTATCTGTAGTCACACTGAAGGCACTGTTGGTTAAAAACAATAATCACCCCACAGGTGACCTTCTCCATCTGCAGTTTATGGCCACATGATGGGCACTTGCGGCGGAACAACTGGAGGAGGCACCTTTCATTCACAACAAACTTGCCTTTCATCTGTCGGAGTGCAGCTCTAAAAATCAATGAAAAATAAACATTTAAAAGGCCAAATGTAAAATGTTTAAAAAGCAGGAAAAAATGTTCAAGTTTCACTCACTTTTCTTTGATCAGATCCAGCGAGACAGGATTTGAAACATCAGATGAATGTGACACTGAGGCGCCACTTGACTCAGGACTTGAATGAGAGCCTACAAAATAAAGTTGAGTATTCACATGTAAGCAAGTAGGTCAACAAATAAATGCCCTCCACACATTAAATGTAAAGTGATATGTAAAGTTTCTCACCTGTTAAAGCATATTTTGATTTTTCAGAACAGGAAGTTGGACTATTACATGTCTGAACATCTGTTTCCACACACTCCTGTACAAAGCACATAAAAACTTGAAGGTAAACAAACGCTTCTTAAAATTTCGCACTTCCATACAGATCAACTTACAATACAAAAGAATATGTTTTGACTTCATCTGAAAATAAATGAAAACTCTGTGCACTGACTCTGACTGTGAATCGTGCTCATCATGCTGTCTGTGTGTAACCACAACAGCAATATGTTGTGTCACAGGAAGTGGACGGTAAATTTCCATTGCAAACATCTTACACACTTTTACGTTTGTCCAGGTTATGACAATGAAATGCTAAATGCAAAACTCTTGTAACTAAGTAATTAAACTGGCATATTGCTATTATTCTGCCTTATTACGGTGTCATTTATTAATTTCATAAACATCAATGAAAGAATAATTGAACCACTATAAGCAAATTTTGTAAACAAAACCGGTGTTTTGTTAAACGGACAATGTCTTCGAACTATGGAACTGATTTATTTATCATGAAGGACGGACTGACCACTGACGAGATGAAAAGGTAGTAGGAGGACAGTAACACCTGTCCGAGGGGATTCACCTCCACATGTGGGTTCTCCAGATGTTCCTCTGGCTCTGACTTGACACACAGTGATGGGACGGCACCAGACCTGAGCAGCACTGTGCCAGTCACGTTTACAAAACAACCGTCAGCGAAGTGTTCACTACAAATGGTGATATCAGTCCAGGACGACTCTTTGAGTCGTTGTCCATTGACTTCGAACAGGAACTGGACCCACTCCAGTCTCATCTCTGGGTCCTCCGGTAACTTGAAGCGTTGCGCACTGCGACGCTCCGAATCACATCCTACGACGGAGCACATCGCGGCTTTAAGTTTCGTCCGTGGACAGCTCCTAAGTCCAGTATTCGAGAAATCTTACGGGTTGTTGATTCCCAACGTCAACAGTGACAAGCTAACGGCTAGCTATTTTTGCTAGTGCCTGTGGTGGTAACGGAATGGGCGGGGTTTTGCTGCTAGGTTCGCACGGTTTTGTATCAGGCGTATGCCGGTTTTAAGTTCAATGCAAGAAATTATTGCTTATAGGAATGATTACGAAGATAGGACTTCTTACACCTTGTACTCGTGGGTTGCCGAAGTCCAGAAACGTGATTTTTCGACAACGAGGCCACTGTAATGTGAAATACTTTAAAACAACCTCAAAAACTCGTTAAAAGTATACTATAACATTTAATTACAAACTAGGTTGCGCATAATGCAGTACAAAATGTGTCCTGAAATATGCAAGACCATGACGACACCAGCAGGTGGGGACGTTATGCTTAAAAAGTTTAATACCGCAACACAGATTAAGAGAAATATTGTATATGCATACTTTCTGCATGACCGGGTAGTTGCCAGTTGTATTTTAAGATACAGCATTATGTGAAATCCCTTCACAGCTTTCAAAAGGTGCAAAAACATAGCATCTATGGACATTCACCAAAAAAATAAATAATAATAAAAAACAAAAAACTGTGACCGTCCATAAATGATTGATGGCTGAATTTAGCTGCTTTTCCTACTAGGACATCATACAAATTTGTCTTCTATGCGTTACCTTCAAAAGACTCAAAACGACTAAAATAGAGATCAACCTTTCTGAGAATTGCAAATACCATTGCTTTAGGCATACAGTACAAGTGAACTGATTAGTTTAAACAAGTAACACATCTAATGTTCATGATGTTCATATGTATCTTGAAATCAAAATATGTCTTCTTAGTGCGCGTGTGCAATACAGTACATTGCGGAACACAGTGCAGTTCTGCATGACACTAAACTGTATTATTTTCAGCTTGACATATTTTTATTCATCTTCCACTATTTAATTCTTTCTTGGTCTTTTCATGTGCTTCCCTGAGCGTTTACCACTGATCTGGCTGCTATACCTGATATTCTTTGGGCCTTCTAGGTCAAAATCAGACTCACTGTCAGATTTTTTTTTGCCTTTCTTCTTGATCTGCTTGTGCTCAATGTCACTTTCTCACTCCTCTTCTCTTCCTCCTCTGCCAAGTCAAAGGATGTGTCACTTTTGGTCGGATCACCCTCATCATGTCTGCAACCTGTTCTCTTTGACCTCTGTACATTCACTGTGGCCGTCATGTCTGAACATTGGCCTTGCATTTCCTCTACCAGAACCATATTGCCTGCTGCATTTCTCTTTGGTCTTCCTCTGGGTCTACCTGCGCTCCTCCGTTTCAGCTTATTTGTTCTCTTTTCCTGCACTTTCTCATCTTTATCGTGTTCTTCTTCTACATTGTCAAGCTCAGAGTCTGTATCTTTCTTGTTCCCGTTTTCCTGAGTATCAACAGTGTTGCTCACAGTCTTGTTTGTCTTACCCTTCTTCCGTTCTTGTCCAGAACTGGGTGTGTGGTATCGCTGGACGTGACTCTTCAAGCTCACGTTGTGATTGAAGCATTTGTCACAATGCTGACACTTATAAGGCCTCTCCCCTGTGTGCAGACGCATGTGGGACTTCAGGTGGCTTGCTTGGTTGAAGCCCCGTTGGCACACTGAACACTTGAACGGCTTCACTCCAGTGTGCACAGCCATGTGTCTCTGGAGAGACGTGAAACAGTACAACGTGATCCTACAGATGTTACATTTATACTGCCGGGGGCCTCTATGATCCTCCAGGTGGACAACACGTTCCTTATTCATGGCATATGCCTCTGAGCAGTCAGGACATTTGTAGGGCTTTTCTTGATTTAAGTGGGTCTGTTCGTGATTGATTTTGTCCACCTTTGTTTTGAACGCAACATGGCAGTATTGGCACGGATGCTCATAGTTTTCATCGTGGACTTTGCTGTGAGAATTTAAGGACACCTCACTAACACACCTCTTGCCACAAATATTGCAAGAATAGGGTTTAATTTTGTGCACACACGTGTGAGGCTTCCACTTATTGTAAAACTTTCCACAATCTGTGCAGAGCTGGCTGTGTCTGGAAACAAGTGGATCTGGATCATCATCACCATTTTCACTTTCCTCATCAGAGTCATCATTGTGAAGCTTGTTATGAAGTAAAAATTCATTCACTGGACTCCAATCCTCATCTGAATCTGTATCACCTCCATCGCTTGATTCCTTTGATTTAGTCATGGGATCACTCTCATCATTGATATCAGCAACCAACTCAGGGACTCCTGTGATACTGCTGTTGTTGTCATCTGTTGACACAGTCTGTGAAAGATATAATGACAAGAATATGGTATGAAGTAAGAGCGGGAATGGCTGAAATGTAACAATTTCAAAATCTGTATAGGATAAATATTACAGACAAACAAAGAGCTGCAAGCACAGATGCATTCGGATTTTCTATACAAACTTGACCTACTTATAGGGATGCAAATAACAACGATTTTCATCAACAATTAATCTTCAGATTATTTTCTGATTGACTGATTTATCATTTCGTCTCTGAACAATCAAAGAAATGGTCCTGTTTCATCAGAGTCCAAAATCCAACAGTATTCACTTCACAGTGATGAATGACAACCAGAGCCAGCAAGGCTTCCCACAAGCTCAGAAACTGTTTGAAGAAACTGAAATTGATAAATGACTCAATAAACAACTGATCAATTATCAGAATAGTTGCCCACTGTTTTTCTGCCTATTGACTAACTGTTTCAGCTCTACCTATTTATTTCACAAGAGCCAGCACAAAAATGAACAGCAAATATAATCATAAAATTGTCAAAATGTCAGATTGTGTATGATTGTTGTAGTCTACAAAAACTGTCTGAATGCACATTTCTATTAAAAAGGAGTGGATATGTTGCAGTAGCTTCTCATGTCATACCTGTGGGGTCTCTGGAGTTACAGCTACGCCTTCTGTCAGGTGCTGATCTGAAGCTGTGGGGACACTGGCATTGACTTGGCTTTTCCATTGGTTTCTGTACTCACACTGAAGGCACTGTTGGTTCAAGATGATGATCAGCCCATAGGTGAACTTCTCCATCTTAACCTGAGAGTGACACAACGGGCACTTGGGGCTGAACAACTGGAGGAGTCGGTTTTCGTTCACAACGTATTTTCCTTTCATTTGTAGAAGTGCAGCTCTAAACATGATTTCAACAAAAGAAAATTGCGAAATAAAGGTTTAAAAAGCAAGCCTGGCATAATCAAAGTACAACTGTTATGAGAGGTGAACTTACTTTTCCCTGATTATATCAATGTTCACAACCTTCTGAAGCATTTGACTGTAATCAGACACGAAAGCATCTGTAGCGTCATGTGGCACTGGGCTTTCTTGGGCAGCTGCAATTTAAATTTAAAACTTGTTATTCACATGAAAAGAAAACACCCGGTGAAAGCCCACTCCAGTTTACTGACTCATACAGATGTCGAGTATCTTACCCACTGGATTTACTTCTGATTCCTCAGAACAGGAAGACGGACTATCACATGTTTCAACTGGATCACACTGACAGGCAACATCTATGGTTTCCACAGGCTCCTATGCAAAGTCAAAATAAAAGCTTAACAGTTGTAGCACAGACTGACTACGAATGGCCATAATAAAAGCTACAATACTCCAGAAGTCGTGTTCAGTCGACTTTTCCACTGAAAGTACCTTAAAACACAACGTGATTTATTTTAGATGAAAATGAATCAAACCTTAGTGTGTACAATGACTGAACAATTTATATGTTGTCCGCATGCATGGTGAAAGGCTCAGTAAGCCAATGAGCAGTGGGATAACACAGTATAAGGTCCCTTAAATCATGTTAAGATCTCTATACCAAAGATAGAGCAAGTAGCCATTACAGATCACCAACAGCACTATAAGGCCGAGTCCATTAAGGCACATTAAACGCCTCTTAGTGCAAACAACATTTCAGCTTGGCGCAATAAAACATTTAGATGTGAACCAGTTTTATATACTGTCTTCTACATGTTTAATGTAGAACTCCTGTTAAAATGTGCGCTCCAGATTGGATAAATTATCTATTTGTAATAAAGAAGTATGGAAATACCTGTAAACTTCTAACATACCTTTTTACTTATTATTTATATCTTTAATACTAACCCTGGATGTTAAGTGTCTCAGTGTACAAAGTGTAACGCTTTGTACTGTGACTCTGCCTTGTTATTTAATGGCTCATTTAAATGAAGTAGTAATTTAATAAGAAGTTAACAGCTGTTGACTTTTATCGGGCAAACAACGTGATAAGCGATGTGGGAACGAACTCCGTCCACAGTTTGAGTATAAAACAGAGAGAGACCCTTACACGATGCCAAGACAAGACCGTAGTTTTTAAACATATCAAAACAACATCAGCACATATTTTAACCTCACCTGAGAAGGCTCGACTTCCTCTGACTTGACTTCCTCTGGCTCTGACTTGACACACAGTGACGGGACGGCACCAGACCTGAGCAGCACTGTGCCAGTCACGTTTACAAAACAACCGTCAGCGAAGTGTTCGCTACAAATGGTGATATCAGTCCAGGACGACTCTTTGAGTCGTTGTCCATTGACTTCGAACAGGAACTGGACCCACTCCAGTCTCATCTCTGGGTCCTCCGGTAACTTGAAGCGTTGCACGTTGCGACGCCCCGAATCACATCCGACGACGGAGCACATCTTGAATTAAAGTTTGGTCCAGTTTTAAAGGTGACGGACGGCGTAATAGAGACTCTGTACTGACTGTAGGACTGTAGGACTAACCTCGACGGGGACTCGTAACCCAATGCCTCACCACACACCCACACACTAGCTAACAGCTAGCTGTTTGGTTTCGGCAGCAGCATACAGAATTGGCTGCTGAGTGGGAGGGGTTTCGTACCGGGGTTCGACTGGTTTTTAATAGGGCGTGTGCCGACTTTAGGGACAATTCATGACATTACTTTAGGAAATATTCAAAGAAAATGAATGCCCCACACAAATGTTAGTAAAGCCTGCTAAATACTCAAATAAAAGCCACTTAGTTAGCTGATAGACTTTTCTTTTGGATAACCTCATTAAAATATGTCAGATACGATAACGCGAGAACTGCTCATAGTGACGTTTGCGGATCCTGGGGAGAGGGACATGGCTGAAGAGCATTTAAGTAACTGAGAAAACATATATAAAAATTCAAATTATTGTTTCCCGTCTACTCATTGTGTGGCTTCGTTGTCACCAACAGCAGTTGAAACGTATTCAACCTTGTTGCCGCAAAAGTGAAAGCGCACATGTACATCATCCCAGAAGATGACCTGTTTGATGTACAGAGGAGGAAGTGGATAAACCTCTCTGTGGAGCTTGTGATTAACTTTGGAGCAGGTTATGGATCAGTTATCATTAAGAATAAAGTATTAAAGAACAGAAAAGAACGCAGTCCCTTAATATCAGTCCTGTTTACTATAATTAAATCCACCTTGGTTCTATATAGGGTACATATCAGGTAACAAGATTCAAGAATATATTAAAATCAAAACCATAGCTTCTCTTAACAGCAAAACAGCAGTGAAATTTGAATTAGGCCCTGATCTAGCTGAATATGTTTTGTCTGTGATATGCATTTTTCTCAGTTCTCAGTCCAGTTCTGTATCCATCTCCACTGTATATGGTTCCTTTCTTTGTTGTTTCGACCAAATCAAATCCTATGCTTCATTTTAAGAATCTTCACACCACCAGATTTCTCCTTGGTCTTCCTCTACGCTTCCCTAAACTTTTACCACTGTTCTGGCTGCCGTTCCTGTTTTTCTTTACTCCTTCTGGGTCAAAATCAGAGTCACAGTCAGAGTTTTTTGGTCTCGCCCTTGTTCTCGGTTGGCTCTTTTTCGCCTTCTTGCTCCTCTCCTCATCCTCCTCCTCTGCTGAATCGAACCACGTGTCGCTGTCACTCGGCTCGTCCTCGCTGTCTCCGTCACAGCATTGTTTTCTCTTTACTTTCTGCTCCTTTTGTTTTTCACACTTACTGTTTGAACACTGACCTTCCACTTGAGCTGCCAGAACTAAGTTGCCAGATTCATTTCTCTTTGGTCTTCCAATCGCTCTACCAGTGCTCCTCCTTTTACTTTTTGTCGGATCTGTTCTCTCCTTCTGCACCTCCTCCTCTGTGTCATGTTCTTCTTCTACGTTGTCAAACTCAGAGTCCGTGCCTATTGTATTCCCATTACCTTCAGCATTACCACTGTCACTTTCCCTTTCTTTTATCTTTTCACATCCGGAACTGGGTGTGTGGTAACGCTGGACGTGACTCTTCAAGCTCACGTTGTGATTGAAGCATTTGTCACAATGCTGACACTTATAAGGCCTCTCCCCTGTGTGCAGACGCATGTGGGACTTCAGGTGGCCTGCCTGGTTGAAGCCACGTTGGCACACTGAACACTTAAACGGCTTCACTCCTGTGTGCACAGCCAAGTGTCTCCGCAGATAAGGTGGGGAGCGGAATTCAATGCCACAGATGTGACATTTCAGCTGTCGGGGGCCTCTGTGATCCTCCAGGTGGACAACACGTTCCTTATTTGTGGCAAATGTCTCCGAGCAGTCAGGACATTTGTAGGGCTTTCCTTCAGTGATGTGTATCTGTTCGTGATTGATTTTGTCCACCTTGGTTTTGAACGTAACGTGGCAGTATTTGCACCGATGTTCATAGTTTTCATTATGGACTCTGTTGTGAAAATTTAGAGCGACCTCACTGACACACCTCTTACCACAAATATTGCAAGAATAGGGTTTAATTTTGTGCTCACACATGTGATGCTTCTGTTTATTGAAAAACTTTCCACACTCTGTGCAAAGCTGACTGTGATTGGGGGCGAGACAAGGAGAATCATCATTTTCTTCCTCTTCATTTTCGGTTTCATCATCTGTGTCGCTTTGAAGCACTCTAACCGGAAAAAAATCACTTGTTGGCTTCCAATCGTCATCTGAATCCATGTCACTGCGATCACTGGAATCCTCTGTTTCATCCGTGAGTTCGCTCTCCTCATCAATAACAGCATCAATCTCAGGGATCGCTGCGATGCTGCTATGACCGTCATCTGTTGGCGCTGCCTGTAATGCAATGGCAAAAACAAAAATCTGTACAGCAGACTGTTTTAAATATGACAAAAAGCAAGAAGATTCAACAGAGGACAGATTATGATTTCTGATTGTTATAAACCCTCCCCTCATTGTTAGGCTACAAGCAGTGTATCTGGATATGCAGTAGCATGAGTGTTCATGTGATACCTGTGGGGTCTGTGGAGTTACATCTGTCCATCCTGTCAGGTGTTGATCTTCAGCTGTGGGGACACTGGCACTGACCCGGTTTTTCCACTGGCTTCTGTACTCACACTGAGTGCACTGTTGGTTCAAGATGACGAGCAGCCCCTTGGTGACCTTCTTCACCTTTACCTTAGAACCGCATAACGGGCACTTGGGGCTAAACAACTGGAGGAGTTTTTTTTCATTCACAATGTACTTCCCTTTCATATGTAGAAGGGCAGCTCTAAGAAAAACAATTTAAATAAAGCATTAAAACACCAACTTGATGTAAAAACTAGCTAAAGTAGCAAAAATGTGAAGCACAAATTCAGAAAGAAGAAAACTTACTTTTCTCGGATCAAATTAAAATTCCCATTTCTTGGATGCATCTGGCCATATACACATATGAAAGCTTCTGAGGTATGAGCTGAGACACCTCTGGGGACTGGGCTTGGGCCATCACATGTTTTAGGTTTATAACGCTGACAAACAACCTCTGTGCTTTCCACAAGTACCTGCACAAAGTGCCAAATCCGTATTCATAACTGTAAGTTTATAGTTAACCAAAGGCAACATGCAATGCATTAAAAGTCTTTATATATGGTTTGGATGACAGTAAAGTACTATGTGTTTTGATTTTATATGAAAATGTAGAAAAGCTTTGCGTGTACTGTACTGTACTGCTCACCAACCTCTCACAGTATGTCACTAAAGCTGCACATTTATCAAACTAAGCGTCGTTGCAGCTGTCAAACCAGACTCACCTCACATTGTGGACTCTCCACAACTGGCTCAGGTTCATCACACTCAGACTGGAGACACAGCGATGGGACAGCGCTGGGCTTTAACGTTAGCTGGACCTTGCCTGTCATGCCTGAATGGCCCGCTGTTAGGTTTTCAAAGCAGTCGTCTCCGAAGTGTTCGCCACAGATTGTAATGTCTGTCCAGGAAGATTCCTTAAAGCGCTGCTTGTTGACCGTAGCAAGAAACTGAACCCACTCCAGTCTCCTCTCTGGGTCCTCCGGTAACTTGTACCGTTGCGCATTGCGACGCCCCGAGCAACATCCGAAGACAGAGCACATCCCGGGTCTAAGTGCTCTCCCTCCAGCTCTCTAAATTGAACTGCGATTTTTTTTTTGCTGTTCACAAATGGACGGGTTTCACTATTTTCTCATTTCAGCAACCGCGCTAAGCCTGACTGATGTTACTACTGTAGGCGATATTTTTTTTTTCCCAGGATAGCGAAGGCATATTCTGTTACTGATATTCTGATATTCTTACTCTAACGCTAACCAATCCCGCTCGTCTTGCCAAAGCTGACCAATCCATCCACCGAACACAACTGTGATTGGCCAATCAGAGTAGAGTAAGGACGGGTCATGACTTCGCTATCCTGGAAATAAAAATTTGTCCTCCCGGTTTGTTTTGCTTCTGATGAAATTTGCTGTACGCAGCAAATGCGTACTGCTGCCCTCCACAGGCCACTTGTTTCATGTTTTCATTCTGGTTGCCATGACTTTGCCATCTCTTAACTCTTTAGATAGAGTCTTCCTGTACTTACATGTCTGTTCCCTTCCTCTTGACGTTTCATTTGATGGCCTATCGATTTCTTCATTCTTCTGCACTCCTACGTGATGGAAGAAAATTTTTTTCCAATTTTGTCCAATTAGGTACTCTATTTAACAACTTTTACTATTAAGTATAGTCTGGCCACTCTTTAACTACCCTTCAGTGCCTTGATATGTATAATTGATATGTTCTATTCAGGTTGCATCTAAAATTGAGGCTTTCCCGTTGTTCAGATTCTTGGTGCTATCAGTGTAAACCTGTGTGTAATCTGCCCATTTTTCTTTAAGATGGTCACTAACTAAAGTCACAGGACCATCTGCATCCCTCTTCTTGATTAAGTCTGATTTGGAAAAGTCTACAAAAGTCATGGTGGAACACGTGGCCAGCGTGCTGCCGTTCCCATCAATTCATTTTCCACTCCCACATCCAGTACCCTCTCACCCCAGGAATTTGCAAGATTTCTATCCTCGTAGCTTAGACCGGTAGTCGAGGGACAATCTAATGTGTTGTCACAACTTTCAAATAAAAGAGCATCAACAGGTGTTGTTCTAAAAGCCTGCAATATATTCAAAGTGCTTTAGCCTGCACCACATCCATCACACAGGAAATTACTGCCATACACTCATAATCAGTTGCAGGTCTTAGGACATCCTGTATTCCCTCACATCGTGTGTTCTGCTACATGCTCCCCACTTAGAGTCTACCAGACATCATATGACATTAATAACTTTCTTCCACTTTGCAACTGTCTTATTGTTGCAAAGCTATATAATATAAATAATATAATAATATAAACATGAGTCTTTATATAGCATATGACTGTAGAGCTGCATGCTGTACAGGCAGGCTCTACAGTGAAACCAGAGGAGCAAGAGGGAGCTCCAGCATCAGTAAGTGCAAAACTCTGCAGGCCTAATGGCAAGGTTTTAGTTAATTTTTCAGTGCTACTAAAATTCTTTTATTCCTCTTTAATGTTACCTACTCGCGCTTTGTTGAGTCCATCAACAGACTTATCCTTAACATAAATTCTGTGGCAGTTACTGACCATATGAAACAAACCAGCATTTAGTTCCAGCAGGTGGCGCCTATCAGCTTTAGGCAACAGATAGGATTTTGTGTGTGTGTGTGTGTGTGTGTGTGTGTGTGTGTGCGCGCGCATTGGTATCAGTATTACCTTATGTTCCAAACTGTAGAAGCTGGTTTTAATCTAATTTATTTAATTAGGGGAGTCCCGCTGAGATTAACACATCATTTGCTAAAACTGGTGAAGTAACATGAACTACTGAAGAACAATGATGTAAATTAGATTAAAACATGTTTTTTTTTCTACATTTGTAAAAGTAGAGCGTGAAATAAAGTGTTATTAAATAATCAAAAGATAGACATCACCCAGTTAAAATGTGTGTGTGTGTATGTGTGTGTGTGTTCATAGCTATGTAAAGCAGTTAACAGATCCAGTCCCCCAAGTCAAAGAACACATGTTTTCCAGAGGGCGAAGCACATACTGTAGATTCAGTGCCTGCCTCATGTTTTGTGTCTGTAAGTGTAAATGATCCTCAAGAGTTACTGAATTCCGTCTTTTAACCATTTAATGTCTGTAGGGGAACATGGACGTATGGTCAAGAGGAAAAAACATGCCCATATATTGATATATTATGCATCTTAATACATGTCCAGTTACTGCTTACTTACTTTTTTTATTCTAAACTGACAATGAAATTAGTTTTAACTTCTTGGACATATGAAATCCTGCATGACATCCTATAATACAGACCTTTCACTGAAGTCCGCAGCAGGGACTTGTGGTCAAAGCAGGGGCTCGGGGTCATCCCTGCGGATTTACGCAAGTCCCCTGAACAAACAGGGATGCCATTCACAACAGCAGACGGAAGTGGTGACAAGTTACTCCTCTGTGTCACCCTGGACATGACACGTGTATAACCGCTGTCCAAAAACATGCTACGCTTTTATGATCAGAGAAAGAAATGATATGGAATTTTGTGGATTGACTTATTGTACTTTCTGCTTGCTGGCTATCTGACAAGTTATTCCATGTGTCCATTCATCAGCGCTCTATGTACCTGCCCCTGAGGTGGCCAGTCGATCAAAGTCTCATCACACTCAGCCTCAACATTCATTTGGGTCCTTGTGATATGGATCCAGTAGCTATTATTTGTGGCCTCACTCAGAACTAAAACAAGCCCACAATAATTACAATGTGAGTCTTTTACTTTGATATCATCAGCCACCATCAGCATATTTGCTGAATGTGCTGAAACTTCAAATGCTGATGCTCAGTAGGAATGTGCTGTTAAACACTAAACATTAGGATGGGGTAATAAACTCAGCAGTGCACACAAACACACGGCGCGAGAAGATCATTTCTACCGTTTACACAGCAACAAAACCATTCCTTTCATGGTGACTGTGCTCAATATGAGGTTCCCATGTAAGTCGGCAAGAGAGAGGAGGCAAGACCGCTCCAAAAAGTGTAGAAAATTAAATTTTCTTGGATGTTTGAGTACAGTGGAATTTGACCCCTGACTCCAATTTATGTTCAATCCTCCTTCATCATATCAGTTCTGGGAAAAATGAGAGCGCGAGCCACAGTTGAAACATGTCAGCTGCCTTTCGCATTTGCAGAGGAATGTTGGCGAGTCGTCACAATGTTGTCAGTCAGTGCGCCAGATAAGAGCTCTCAGTTCATAAATAAGATTGATGGCATCGCATACCACCAGTTCCTGCTCTCTGTTTTCCCATACAGTCTTCTCTGTCAAAAGCATCCATACTATCTCACCAGCTCATATCCTCTACGCAAGCCCAGGCACGCCTCGGGGTTTTCACATATTCTCCATATCAAACCACTCTGCAGCAGAATATATTCTACTGTTGCTCAAGTACCTAAGTAAACAGTTTGTTGTGGGTACAGGTTAATAATAACTTTAAAAAAGAGTGTGCAATGGCCTTGCAATGCCACTCAGTTACATTCAATAAGGAGCCTTTAGAGCATATCAGAAAGGTAGAGAACACCTCTGCTTAAAGCCTTACTATCAGGTAAGAGAAAAACCAACACCGTGACTTTCACTCGCATAAATAAACATCAGTGTGGCTTTGATATATTTGACGTGTACTGTTATGTTTTATGTTTTATGCCCATGTTTTATTGTGTCTCACTAACACAAACAAATTGTAACATTTGAGCACTATCACTCGTAGAGGCATTCACTGGTTGGTTTCCTCACTCCACAGGGAGTTCAGAGCATCACAATCAACACCCCTGGAGCTGGTTTAAATGTCACTAATATCAAGCTTAATATCAAGTGTACAGTTTTAAGTCTAAATAAGTTGTTAATAAATAGATTTTAGTCTGGATTACGTGCAGCCCCTCTCTAGAAATAAAGGCTCAGTGGAATTTTCACTACCTGGCAACCCAAAGTATGTTCTAATTAATGGCTGATGACTAAAGCAGAATGGTAAAATGTTTAACCAGAAGCCATTAGTCACAGTTTATGCCCCCTTTATAAAGGCTTATTATGAAGGCCTTATTATAAAGTATGCATTCTATAAATATATGAAATGTTGCTAGTAAACCAAAACAACCAGGTAGAGACATTTGGTGAATAAAGAAAGTAAAAAATTGAGGTGTGACGTGTTATAATTTTAACAAACCAAATATTTAACTCCTCCAGGTTGAAGGTCTCACTACATATTGCTCCACATTTATTAACTAAAATGTATGAAGTCTTCTCTACCACATTCATATTTGATGTTTCACACTCATTTCCCTCAAGCCTTGTGAATCATGTGAGCAGACACTGATGACGCCCTAACATTCATTGTCATTGTCCTACTGCATTGTGAAGCCTCATTGTCAGTGCTGCTCAGCTGCCACAAAACGGTACAAGTCAATGTTTGTGCATGTTCAAGCACGTGTGTGTGTGTGTGTGTGTGTGTATGAGAGAAAGAAATGGATGCCCTGAAACTGATACCACATAACAGAGCGCTCCATTCTCTCATCTTCATATCCAATGACATGTACTCAGATCGTTCATAAACACCTCTGCATGTGAGTTAAATAGGAGGCAATGAAAGCATTTAGGAATGCAGCATATGCCGGAGAAGGTGGAAGATGGCACGCAGGAATTTCAAATGGCAACAGCGACTAATCTGGGAGAAACCTGTCTTTGTCACTTACATGGCTACGTGTCCCTATGAGAATGTGATCTATGTCAAGTATGCTCCTGATGGCAAGAGGAGAACAAGAGAGCAGGCCACCCGAGAAAGCTGAACCCAGAAGAATGCAGCTCTGGTATTTATTAATGAAGAGCACTCTTCTCTGTGGTGGAGCAAGAGGACAGGAATGAGGAGACAGGGCGACAATGAGAGAGAGAGAGAGAAAGGGAGTGAAGCAGGAGAAGATTCACAACATTACCGAAATAGCTTTAGAGCATATTTGAGATAATCAGCACACAGCAACACAGAAGTTAATGAGCCACTTTATGTATATTAGAATACTTTATTGCTTTATGAAATGTTGCATATTGTTTGAAGTTCACAGAAATGTCTGTATTAAAGTCAACACATGGTTGGTTGTGAACAGCTTGACATGACCGTGATTGTCGGCACATAACTTACAACAAATATACATTAACTCTTTGGCAACCTGCTCAAAGCACTGTTATATCTAAAATAACAATACAAACATCTGTATAAAATATATAATAATAATAATAATAATTAACCTGTTGTTAGTTCAAAGCTCACAGTAACCAAAAAAAAAACAAAAAACACAATGTCAACTTTTATCCCACAATGGTGACCAAACCAGCAGAATCACCACATCAGGAAACACACTCACATACTGTAGTCACACATGCAAACATACTTTGAGAAGTTATCAAAAAAGCAACAGATGATGAAATCACCACACGCCCTCCCAAAACAAAACAAAACCAGGTTTGTGTCAGTTTGGCAAAATTAAAAAAAAAAAAAAAAGAAGAAGAAGAAACGTCATACTGTGCTTTATATGTGATGCATCTCACTGTTCACACACCTCTAAGCTTCTGCAGAACCAGCTACTCGGGCTTAAGAAACATGAACAGCAAGAGCAATTAAATCAGCAGTGTTTCATGTGTTATGGGCTTAAATTAAATTATTGAAGGGGGTAGATAACTTTTTACTGAATATTTATCTGGAAGAACATGAGGCTTAAATTAATATTTGGGGATGTGAAAACCAGATAAGATAAATATGTAGCTTCTTAATTTACTAATTTACTGGATGGGGGATGGGAAATGGAGGAAAAAGCAGCATATGTTTATATATACATATATATATAAACATATGGAGAGAGAGAGAGAGACAGATAGATATATTACTTATTTATATAAATATTTTGGCATTCACTCTCTGAGAACATGTTGCCCTATTATAATCCACAATACTGTCCAAGTACCTCAGAAGATTAATCTTTTCTCTCCCAGCTGGGCAGACTGCCTGCAGCTGTCCAAGCTTAGTGAGAGTTAGTGAGTCGGAGCACAGCTCTGTCTCTAAAATGTGAAAACAGTCCTTTTTTTTCCTCCATGCGTTGGCCTCTTTTCATGACATTCTTGCATCCATTATTGAATCCATTCACTATTCAAAGACCTGCGTTCCTCACAGATTCTCAGAACTCAAAATCCACCTTTCAGTTTGTTAAATGAAGATTTCCACTGCCTCCGACTCCAGCTCATCCAGGCCTCTGAAGGGGTTTAGTAGAAACTTCTTAGGTGCTGTTTTGTCTGGAGCAAAAGAAGAGAGGATAAATAATTATATAAATGTGTTAAGGCCACGGTGGAAAAACTATGCCAGATATAGCTCAACCATCAGTGACTAAAGGTTAACAGAGATTTTCCACAGTCAAACGGACCACTCTGGTAAATGTGCTCAGTCAACAGACCCATGTTATTTCCTAACTGTGCACATTCCACTAAGGCCACATTATGAACCATGACCTGCACAGATGGTATGTGATTGGCTGGTTAAGCAGCAGCATGGTTAATCAATGTGCATCCATGAAGTCGAGGTCCAAAACTACTTCCATGCAAACAGATGAGTGTGCATATGTGCTGCAAGAGTGTGTGTTTTGTGCAGCTGAATCATTTATCATTCAAGTTCTGTACTGGGAGCATTATTGGATTGTTGGCCCCTCATAAACAAATGCACTCATACATATTTGATAAATAACTCACCGTTGTTGAGCTTAGTCATGCTGGCAGCCTCTCTGGCTTTAGTTCCCTCTGTTCGACGTTCCAGTGTTCCAGGTTCAGACTGAGCAGAGAACTGACGGTTTGGCAAAGTTTGATCATCCGAAAGACTTTTACCTAAAGGATGAAATCACCAAAAAATGTCAGCATCCGTCAGCAGTGCGCTCAGTTCACACCAGTTATGAAGATTTCATTCACACAAGATCTTAGCACACTTTTTAGCCACTTGCACTAAAATAAGAGAAGTAGGAGGTGCTTGGCCATAGTACCAAAAAGGCATTTTGCTCCTTACCTCTACTCCTTGTGGTGCTGTTGATGGTGCTGATGGAGGGAGTGGAGGAGGCAGGCCGGAGAGATGCAGCCGCTGTGTTCAGAAGGTTTGTACGGGAACTTTGCTCGTCCTTCCGCCCCTGGTCCTGGTGCAGCCGCTGGTTCAGGATCTTGATCACAGCATCCTTTTCCAAGATCTGAGCATAAAGAGCCCGGATCCTAAAAATGATATCAGTTCAGGAGGCGGATGTCAGGAAAATGTCATGATTTGTAAGGGTGATTTTTCCTATAAAACAACAGAGTTTAATTTTAGGTCCGCACCTGTTCTCCATCTCCTGATTCCTGTAGTCGGCAACTGGCAGGTCCTCATTGAAGCTGTTGTTTGAGGAGTGGCAAGGCGAGTGGTTAATGATGGTGGTGTCCCTGCGAAGGAAAAAGCATCATCCTGGGGTTAACTCAAGTTCAAATGAGCTTAAAAAAATATGTGTACACAGGATGTCCAGAAAATGTCAAGATTTTTACCTCTGTGCAGCAGCAGTGGCAGCCACCTCCATTGCAAACTGTCTCATGGTGCTCTCTTCCAGATATTTCTGCTCCCATCGCACCATGTCGGCCTCAAGGGCCAGGATTCGCTCCTCACGTTCCCTCAGGCGCTCTTGAAGGGAGCTCATGGTCACTCCTGGTGGCTGGGACTGCCTCTGACGTGAAGGAAGACAGTGAGAAATGTTCAAATTACTTAAAATCAACAGCATATACTGTCGTAATATCAGGTATTACTTGGCCAGGATATTTACCTGTTGTGCCCTCAGACTCCTCAGCTCCTGCTCTAGCCGCGTCCTCAGCTTCATTTCCAGGCTCTCCCTCTTCTCACACGTCGACTGTAGCTGAGCCAGCGCACTCTGAAGCCTCTCCACCTTCTCCACGTAAGCCCTCTTCCTCCTCAACTCCTCCTCGAGCTGGCGACCTCGTGCACGAGCTGCCTCCAGGGCCTCCTCGAGCCGTTTTGCCTTGATGTTCTGCTCCTCCGCAGTGGTTCGCAATCGCTGCAGCTCCCGCTCCACGCGTTCCCGTTCAAAGTTCTGCTCCTCATCTGAAAGGAAAAGGAAAGGCAGCTGGGTAAATTGCAGATCCTCATAGAAGTTTGGCTGGAGCATGAAATCATTACAAGTCTGCATCAGGGTGTTTTTCAAAAGAGTCAACAACTAATTTCTCCCTGATGAATCCAATCCAGTGATAAGTGCTAGTGCTGCTACATGGTGGCCAGTGTTCCTCATTTAGCAAAGCACTCCTGGAATGCTGAGAGGAGGAAAGAGGACGAGGGTGGGGGGGAGCTGCCCCAACCCTTTGACCCACATAATACAGAGCATTCCTCATCAAGGCCATACAAACACCAGCACCCTGCTTGGGTCCAGATCGTTAAACAGACAACATAAATCACACTAACAACAGGTGGGGGAAGCTCAGTTCTACCACTTCCACTGCTGCTCTGTGATTTAGAGTTTCCCTTTGCAAAGAGGTGCATGGATTGAATTCCCTATTATTAAGCCTTCTTACCAAATAAGCTGGGGTTATGCAAGAGAAATTCCTATGTGCAAGATGCCCTTAACTACAAAAAGGGCCCCCATGCTATGCTAGGATCCAAACCAATCAAGCATGTTGATTACAGAGGAGGATATAACAGAGAGCCTGGGAGAGCAGCCTAGTTAAACAACGTGACATACTTACTTTGCTCAAGCAGTTTTGCCATGATTTGCTGGTTATGGTCGGCTGCTTCTACTTCTTTTGCAACATGTGTCCTGGCATTTTCCAAGTTTTCTGTGATGCAACAATAATTTCAAATTAGACTACACTGTAAAGTATGTAAATTCTGGATCTGGTATTACGGTTAAATACTTCAATGTGGCATTGGGTGCCTTATGGCAGTAGTCCATACCTCTAAGGTCTCTGTTGAAGTCCTGCAGCCTCCTGATCTCGGACACCAACTTCCTCCTCAGTGTCTGCTCCAGGTTTTCCCGCTTGCCACTGCCCTGCATCAGTGTCTCATAGGCTTCAGAAATACGCTGGATCTCCTGCTCCAACTGAAAAGGAAAGAAAGGGATGGAAGGAAGAGGAGATGGGGTGAGGTTTAGAGGAAAGGAAGAAAGAGGTACAGAAAAAGTAGAAGGTTGAGAAGAGGAATTATTGGTTAACCAGCTTCACATGCCAGAGAGGAGCTGGAATGTTGATTCAAATGGTTACAGTACGATATAGTGGGTATATATATGGGTACATATATGACTGTGTGTATGCAGTACATTTACAGTGTGTGTGTGCGTGTGGTATAATTCAGAGAAGGAATTCAAGCCTGCGCCACTCCCTATGAGACTGATTTATATCTGCATTCCTGAGGGCTGATACCTCTAGTTCCAGGTGTGTGAGCGCACAAGGGCGCGCATTTACACAACACACCACAAAGCACAATTTAGACTGACACACACACACACACACACACACAGAGGTCTGGGAAGGCTGCCAGTGGAGAGAAGGTGTGCATGCCTGTGCCTGGGTTGTGGAAACGGCAAAGAGCAACCCACCATTATAGCAGTCACACAGGCGTGTTTACCCAGGGCTGCGGCCTGACGGCGAAAACTTTCCAACCCCGGCAATTATCATTCTTTAAGGCTGAGACAAGGCATGGGCCATGTGACATAACTCCATCAGAGAGCAAAGTGGATTTTACAGAGATTGGCTGAGGTGTCAAATGTCACTGAAGCTGTTTCCATGTTGAACAAGAAAATATCTTATTTTTAGGCCCTTTTTTAGTTAGAACCAATCATGAATGACCAAAAATGGGTAGGAAATAAATTGGGGTTAAAAGTGAGAAGGTGGAAAAAGTGCTGTTTGGTTTAAAAACAAAAGAGACCTTTCACTCTATACACAGCAGCCCCACCACCTGCCACAGACCCCAACCCCCACCCCCATCAGCTGTGCGTGCAGGTCACAACCCCATCGACTGCTATCTGACAAGCCCTAGATTACGCTGAAAATCTATGACCTCCCTGGAACTAAAACACACACACACTCTCTGGCCTCCACTAGGTCAGCTCCACAATAAAAGGAGTGTGTCAACACAGTAGCAGGCTGTGACCTCTGTTTGTGCCTCTGTGCTATGGAAGGTAGCAGCTGCTGATCTCATCTGTCCTGTCCAGATGAGGGAGTTGGATGTCGGAGAGACAACTGTTGACTTGGGTTTTGTTTCGCAGACAGGTGGCTGGGATGGAGAATGTCGTCTGGCTTTCCCTCTCAATTCAGTAAATCTCAATCCTAGGTTTAAAGACTTTATTCTGAAAAACTGGAGCTGGAAAACTAAGTGGAAATGTTGTGACCACCCCTTGTGAAATGTAAAATTTGCCAGTCTAGTCTGGGTTTGATTATTCCCACTCCTTCAAGACCTGTGATGATGATGAGATGTAAGCTGCATAAAACTAGGTTTTTCCTCTGCTTACCTTCTGAATACGGCATGTCTTCTCCCTGTGTCCTTCCAGCTCTTGCCTCAGCCTCTCATTCTCCATCAGTAGCAGCTCCACCTGGTTGGGCTCCTCCAAGCCAGCAGGTGGCAGGCTGGGGAATGTGCTGTAGCAGGGGACTTCTGCTGGCTGACTGGACTGGACATACCTATGAAAGAGATATTGTTGAGTAAAAACATTTCACATCTTAATCACAGATCTAAATTTATCTGAATGGGATTGTTTTGGGGGCAACCAGCTTAGAAGACAACTGAAATATGATTTTATTCTTGTTTATCAGCAACAGTCAACTTGCTCCTCCAGTGGCTGTAAAGAATGTAAAAGTCTGTATGAGGAGCGTACTTTAGTAAAAGGCAACACAAGCATGTGAAACAATTCAGTTACACTATGCCAGGCATTACAAACACCTACAGGGCTGGACTTGTTTCAAGGAGGAAATGTGAAGCAGTATGTTGGTTATGGCCTGACTCACACTGATAAGTATGTGTTTACGCATGAAACACAGTGACGAGTCCTGGAAGGTGATTACAAGTCTGGCTCTCATACAAAAACTAAATAACACAAAATGATGCAATGTTAAAGCAGTTTTAAAAAACATGCGCACACGACTGTGTCCTCTGAAGTTGTCTTTGTACCTGTGCTGCTGTGTCTGTATCGGCTCCTGGACTTGGTGAGAAAAAAATCCTTGGCCCTGGATGGGGGTTGAGTACTCCGGAGGTGGGCTGCGCTTGTCCAGGCTCTGGCCCATGCTCTGGAGGCCTTGCGGCCTGTAGTAGGGAAGCTCGGGGTAGCTGTGAGAGGTGCTCTTGATAGCCTCCACTTTAGCAGCTGTATCATGCTGTATGCGATGTTCACTGAGAGACCGCACATGGCTGCACTTCAGCTCAATCACATCTGCCTCTTCGTGGAAGGCCCCCTCATGCAGGAGCGTCCCCGCATGGAGCTGCCTGATGGGGCCTGCAGGGGCCCAGTGAGAGGCCAGATACTGAGAGTGAGCCTTGGCCTGCTCGTATGTTGGCAGCTCTTCCCCATGGAGCTGGTAGAGCTGGTAGCCACTTTCTGAGTGGTGGAAGTCTCCCTGGTGCTCCTGGCCCTGTGGCTCCTGCCTCGCAGAGAGCTGAGGGAGTGGAGGGTCCTCCTGGGTGAGACTCTCCAGAGAGGATCGTGGGCTCCGGCCCATGTCGCCTCCACTGCTGGGTCCACTGTTGCTTCCACTGCCTCCGCGCAGGGCCTGCTGCTGGATGGCTAATAAGGTGCGGGTGTCTGTGGGATTTCCATAGCGGAGCTGCTCCTGGATGAGCCGGTGCAGCACCGTGCCAGATGGCTCCTCAGTGGACGACATACTTCTTTGTGTACTATTATCTTCTCTAAAGAACAGTTGAGCTCTTTCTTGTTTTAAAGTATTTAAATAGATCAGCTGTGAACCTGGATCAGAATCAAAATGAGAGAAAAAGGGACATAAGTTCAACATATCTGTAACGCATAAAACACACACTTTTCATACATTAATAATACAAGGAACACTGACTTTAATATCGTATAAACATATTTCCTTTCATATATACATTGATGTTTTAGTTCAAGTATTGCATGAAAACAGAGCAGCTCCTACTTTACCAACAGCGACAACAAGAGATGTGGAGACATTTTCCACAGCAGGCACAAAATGCATGCGCCAAAAATTCCAATCTCACGGGGGAGCAAAAGCGCACAAAACCGCATTGTAAAATAACTTCATCTTCGGTCTTTCATCACATTTGTCGCGTTTTAAACACCGCGAAAAGCATTTAAATCCCCGACAACTAATTACACTATCAACAGTTTCAACTAGAAGTGACAACGTAGCTACTTTATTTATATTTGCGCTCGTTTTTTTTCCCTTGTGTTGTGGCAAAGGCAGGAAAGGCAGTTCTTCTTACCAGCTCACACTCTCATCATAGCGAAACGTTGTTCTCAACCTCGTAAGTAAAATTAAGAGTAATTCCACTATTTCCAGGAGGGTTTTTTTTCCCCGAGTCAAACGTGTCTCATCTCCCTCCCCCCCGGACGGGCTGTCGCGGTCCTCTCTCTCGCTGTGAAATGATTGTGGGGAGAGCAGGCGGCGATAATAAGTAACCGAGGAGGGACTGAGGTCGGAATGCCAGGAATGCAAAACGCGAAGTCCCTCCGGGATCAAAAGCGTAAAACCACACGGGAGGGGGGAGGAGGGAGGCTGCAATGCGCTTTATCGTTACCAATGAGGAGTTACAAAGACGTATGGCACAGGACGTTTGGAGTTGGAGTGAATGTGTTGTGAATTAATGCAACGAGTAATCCTGGCAAAAAAAAAAAAATAATAAAAAGAAAAACTTTCCAGGAGACTTAACAGAAGTGTTCAGTGGCAGCATTGGTGCTCGCACTGTTTTTGTATCTCTGATTAACTCATTCAGGGGAGGAAGACGTATTTAGATTATTTAAATAAAAGTATCACATTGTCAGAATAGACAACACAAAAGACCTGCATTCAGAATTAGGCTTGAGTAAGAATGCAGTTATCAGTCAGGACACTTAAAGGGATAGTTCAACCCATAATCAAAAATACATATTTTACCTATTACCTTTAGTGCTATTTATCGATCTAGATTGTTTTGGTGAGAGTTGTTGGAGATATAAAGAGGTGTCCACCTTCTCTCAAATGTGATGAAATCAGGTGGCGGTTCACTGGTGTTGCTCAAAGCTGTAAGGAAAGAAAGAAACACTGCAAAAAAAAAAACCCCAAAAAACTGGAAAGACTCAACAGCAATGTCTCTTTCCAGAAATCATGACTCAGTTACTCAAGACCTTGTCGTGAGCAGTTTCATGTAGGGACTATTTTCTGCCAAACTCGACCTTATCACTTGGCAGACTGAAATGTGCATTTATTCCCGCCTTGTCATGAGCATCCTCAGCTGCACTGTAATGTTAGTTTAGTCAGCTAGGCTTTCATTCATGAGTAGATTCATGCTTCCCTCTGCATGGTGATACGGAAAGAGGAAGACGTTGCTGTTGAGTTTATCAAATGGTTTGTCAAAGTCTTAGAACTTTAAGCAACACAAGAAAAGTTCCTTCTAGTTCCATTACATTCAAGAGACAGCAGATAATCAAAAAATATAGACTTGTGAAATATAATGAAATAAGTGTTACCACTGATACTAATGATAAAAACAGTCATTAAATGTTGGAGCTGGTCAATAAACTAATCTATAAACTGTTGGGTTTGTTAATCAGTAACAATATTTCATGTTTAAAAACCAATCACATCCTGACGAGTAGCAACCATAGATAAAGTATAAATATTAAGAGGCATAACACGGAAATACACAAGTAAAACACATGCAAAAGTGTACTTTGAGTACCTTGCTTTAATAAACACACCCACTTACTTCCCACCACTGTATTTATATATCTATAATGTGTCTTTCTGAAGAGGAATTTAAACTCTTAACATTTTCTGCAGGACACTGTGAATAAGTAAAGAAGACTGTGTTAAGGCTGGGCGTGCTTTAATCTTGTGTGAATCCCTGTGTGTGTGTGTGTGTGTGTGTGGCAGCTGTCCCCTGGTATATGAGGTCCGTGTATGTCCCATTGCTGCAAACACAGTGACTCTTTGTACCCAACATCACATTACAAGGTGCAGAGCACAGCTTGGAGAATGCCACACAGGGCCACCACTCCTCCTACTGCTTTAAAGGTTCAAATCTCAAACATGCAGGGGTTGTCCTCCCACTGGGACGAGGTCACGCACAGAATCACAAGACGTAAGGAGGAGGATATTTAGTCCCACTTCTGACCACAAATTAGGTCATTAAACTGGTCATACAATTCGGTTTCGTTATGCACCTTATCCAGATTGCAGACCACAACATTGTCTGACACATTTTGTTTCCTTAATGAGATAAACGTCCAACCACACGGGAGTAAGTCAATCTTTATGACATGCTTTATTTCTATCCAAGTCAAAAGACAACACAGAGGTATTTATTATACCTGCTTGGACCTAACTGTCACTACACTGAGGACTTTAGTCGGGGACTCTGGCCCTTTAAATAGTAGAGATTTCAGTCAGACCAATCACGCCTTCAGACAGTGGAGGAAGACAAAAGAAAGGAAGGGGGAAGAGTTACAGATGCTATTCTGCTTCTGCACAATCCACATTTTTCCTCGAAATGAAGAGAGCAGAACAAATACATACATACTGTAACGGATTTGGTGAAGAAATGGCCGTGATCAAAGCACGACAGGCCACAGCGATTGATTATTTTTTGTACAGTATGTGGCCGCTGGCCTCAGGCTGATTATCTCATTAGACCTAAAAATCTATAGGCCCAATGAGTTTGTATTGAACTGCCAATGGTATGTGTCCACAATCATCTCTCCGGCTCTTTCACCCTCCTTAATTAAACACACACACACACACACACATTCGTACATTCCCGTCATGTCTCAGATGCTTCATATTCTGAAACAGGCTCATTTTTAAAAAACATGCAGACACTGCGTCTCTGTGGGCGGCACTCACAGGGAGGCGACCGGTCAGCAAAGTGGAACATGTTTGCATTTCAGACCCACACTGTGAAGCAGCACAGTCTCCACCTTTTTAAAAGTCTACTCATGTCATTTAACACCACCTCACGACTTCCTCTGCTCCCTCCCTGTGTGTGTGTGTGTGTGCATGTGTGCATGTGTGTGTTAGAGTATCTGTGTTGGTGGACAACGCCTCTGGCCATTTTGTCCTCCATTGTACCACACTTCCTGTGAACTTCCAAAGGAATGCAGGGCTGACCCTTTGAAAATTATGGACGCTTTCAGAAAGTCATTACAGGAGATGAACATCTAAAATTGCGCACCACAAGAATCCTGACAGTCTGAGAACCCAAAGCAGACAAAATTTAAAATTTCATCAATTAGTCCTGCAAAGAAGAGTGGTATTGAGGAATATCTGAGGGCACCTTGCAAAATAAAACACACAGGAAAATCATATTGCTCCTGAGGTTTTGGTGGAAACATGAGCACAAGTGAGGCAACAGGGAGAGTACTCAAACTACCAGTTACACAATTAGAAACAGTCTGACTCTAAATTTACTCATCTGAGCCATGTGTTAAAGTTAGTATAAAAATGCCTTTGTCAAAGAGAGGAAGGCAGGAAGGCCAAATCTGTGTGTGTTAACAGAGAGGGGGGCCTTAAAGGGACAAACTACAATTTCTATTATTGTAATGAACTTTATGCAGCTTTACACTTAGTATCTTGTGTTTCTTTTCCTTAGAAAAGAACATGACAGAACTGTAAGAGAAGACAAAGTTGTTGTAATATGCTCTGTGGGTGAGCAGGATTTTCACATTATAATGACGGAACTTGTGGCAAACATTATGTTTCCCACACAATTTCATTTGTAATTACTACAAAATGGTTTCTAAGTAACAATACTCAAGACAAACTCTTGCAGTTTATTTCACGGGGAGTTTTCCTTTAACATGACTAATATAGATCCAGCCACACCATGAAAAATCATTTAACCCCCTGAAGGGATCAGTAACATTAAATTGGCAAAATTCAAAACATCAATTATTCATTCTGTACGAAAAAGAATTTCTGATTCTGATTCTGATCCCATTGACTGGGTTGCAGTTGTTGTACAATGTGTATTTTCTATTGTAAATTCTAGAAATTATCAGAGAATGTGGAGAAAAGAGGATATGGATGAACAGTCTGTCTTGTTCATGCAAACTTAACTCAAGTTTCACTTTCATTCAGTATTTAAAGTTTCATTATACAGTTTTCCAAAAGTCTCCCAGGGTTTTCTCCCTGTGAATTCACCACTCATGTGTACTACATGAATGCACCACAAACCAATTCTTACATCTAAACAAAATTTCCTGACCAAAGATTGTCTGCCGCAATTCAGGCTTCACATGTTTAGATATTTACAGTACATGCTGAACAGAGCCGTTACTTTCTTGTCATTCAACAGCAGCTTTTGTTTAACCACATCAACATATTGGAAACAATACATCTTCCAAGCAGAAACAACTACTCGACAGGCTTATAATAAATATAGTCTGCATCACATTATAATTAAGATCCTTTTTTATGTATTTTAGTCTGGGATGGTTTAAAGTTAGCTTATTTTTTATTTATCAGGACACGCTAAACTAGCTGAAGCCGGTTTCACTTTTCACAGTTTAAATAAGCGATTACATGAAGAGAGACTGAAGACAAAACAACAAGATGTTTGACTCTCTGTCTTTCTTTTTATCTTAAAGTCTGTAGATCACTTTGGGCTCATGGATAATCACAGACTACAATGTCTGTTTCTGGCTTGAGATGGAGTTAAAGGGACCGGATAGAACAGGATGCATGTTACAGTGTGGGATCGTGTGGGAAAGAATGACACAGAATAGTAGACAAGGTCATCTGATATGGCAGGATTTGGTGAGGAATGTAACTGATAGTGTTGGAAGGAGTGGGATGGATTCCTCTCCTTGGCTCTCACATCCATGCACGGCTTCCTCATTCACACAGTACACAATAGACAAGGACAAGGTGCGCTGCACTTAAGTGGTATCCTGTTCTCAGGAAACCACGGACGACGAGCTTCCCATGTATTCATATTTCGCAACAGCTTGGATTGTGATGCCAGGCGAAATTACGTCGGGGCAAGCAGGCAAGCAAGATCTAATTCCGCTTTGACACCTTAAGAGCAAAAGAAAAGATAATAAATAGGCTAAATTGGTTATTTATTTAAAGCAAAGATTGGAGAAATTGCTGCATGTTGCAGCAAGTCGAACCGCATCCAAGGGAATTTCCAGACGTTCACATCAGACTTCAGACGTGAGTCACAGGAACTGAATCTGTTAAGTGTGCAAGGATGACAAAACCAGAGTGAGGTGCAGGCACAGCCAGGGCAGGTTTGTTGTATTGACCTCCAGAGCGGATTGAAAGGAGATGGAGAATCAAATTCAGTATTGCCCAGAAACTTGGAAAAAAAAGAAAGAAGAAGTTCAGCATTTGGGCGATAAGTTTACTTGCATTTTTTGCTGAGAGTTAGATGAGAAGAGCAATACCACACGTGTCTGTGTGGTAAATATGAAGCTAGCAACTGATTAGCTGAGCTTAGCATAAAGATTGGAAACAAATCAAAATAATGCACAAGCCACCCTCTAAAACCACAATGTATTATTCAAAGACTTCAATATTTGTGGTCACAGATAACGCATTAATTAGTGAGCTTTAAAAGAGCTGGTAGACGGATCTTGATACCTTTGGAATGAGCTAGGCTAGCTGTTTCCCCCCATTTCCTCTTTTCATTCATGTATATTGATGACGGGCCTGCACATATGAGAGTGGTGTGATACGATCGTTTTCTCGCCAAGAAAACAAACAAGCCCATTTTGTCAAATGCAAAAATGTTAAACCATTTCTTTAACTTGGCTCAGTCATATTACAATGTACCACGAGAACATCTTACAAAAGTAGTAGCTGTCAGAACAAAACAGAAATCATGAATTACATTTCAGTTTGTGAAACACTTCACTTGACCCCCCACTGTGATGTTCAGGTGTGTTTTCAAAGAGGCCACATGCACCCAATCTTGCAGGTCTGCAGGACTGGAAAATCCACATTTTTGTCCTCAGTCATGATATCTGAGAAGTCTTCTTGTGTATTGTGCTTTGCTGCATGAAACACAGTGTTACCGACATGCAAATGTGAAAGCAGTGCTAAAATAAGATGTGCACCATTTGAGTGGAAGCTTTCTCAGTACACTTTTGTAAGAAGCTTTTATTTTGATCTCTGTTGGCCTGTGAATAAGACTAACATTAACCTGAACAACGCACTGTAGGCTGTAATTTTGGCAGATGGTAGTCACAAGTCAGCTGTACAACAAAGAGGAGCAAACAAGCTAATTAAAGCAGAAACGGACCTACAAGTGAGACTTTTGAAAGTCAGATATGTCCCTAACCTGGTGAACCAGTAGTTGAGATATTCATCAACAACCCTATTCAGTGTATCCCTATTCAGCATGGATTTTTTGGGACTATTGTGCTATCGGGTAATAAAATGCTTACATGTTGCACTTTAGGATTTACATGCTGACATCGCCATGGCAACTTTTACTGTTTCTTTTCATCTCAAAACACTCTGAATATTTGGCCTCTGCTCTCAGACGTATTACTCACACAGCACTGAGGGCAAATAGCTGAGTGTCACTGTAATGATGTTCTCTTTTCCACTTCGTCCCATCCCCCTCTTTCGCTTGCATCTATTTTCTTTCACTTCTCTTAGAGTTAACACAGAACTACACATGCACATGGACCACTTTGTCTAAATTAACAATGTTTCTGGTATGTAACAGGAATCTTGATGGGTCAAATGTCAAGATGAAAAACAAGTCATGAAGATGTATAAGAAAAGCTATCTGCCAGGGGCTAGCAGCCAAACAACAAACATCTCAGTTTTCTAGTGGGTCATATATTGTGTAAGAAATCAAGCCTCATCCATAGCTAATAGCCCACATTGATCAGTCTCTCAGAATAGAAAATTGGCCTTGAATCACAAAAGAGATCTGCTTTAAGTCTCAATTATCTGTCACCCCCCATTTTCAGAGTGAAACTGCACCACGCTGAGAACCACTGAGGTGTAGCTCTGAGGAGATTTATAAATATCAGCCAAGGTGCCCTTTAGAGGTGTGAAAACATTTTGTAGCCTTCTGCCCCGGAGACAACATGCCTGTAGTCTACTGCAGATGAATGACACAGCAACAAGGCATGACACCCTGTCCTAAAACAGCCTTCCATCCTGGGAGGTCACCAGAATGCCAGTCATTCATTCAGGCCCGAGCATGTGTGCCCCCAGCAAATAGCTGCGCTCCTCTGCTGCTGAGGCTGCACATAGCATTTGATCTAATGGCTGGCTTTGGCTTGATGGAAGGGGGCGGGGGGGGTGTTGGGTGTTGGGTGTTGGGAGAGGGGTTGCTCGGTGTCTGTATACAGCGCTCAGCAGCTCTGAAAATGTACCAGGGGCTTTCCATGGTCCAGAAGTAATGAGGGGAATGTGGGCTGGGATGGCGAGTGGGGGTGTGTGAGGGTTCAGTTCAGGGTGAGATGAGAGGGTGAGTAGGTGAGAGATGGACATACACGCTGGAGGGGATTCAGGATGTGATGGAAGGACTGAAATTTGTGGGAGGTTGATTTAAACCCTCAACCCTAAAATAAGCGAGAAATATGATTAGACTGTTCAAGTTTATAGAATGAACCGTATGCAGTACAGAAGTATTTCTAACTGTCTAAAGTTTTGTTATTTTCTAATGAGGGTTTACATTCAATCTGAAGCTGAAACATGATCTCCTGACACTGACCTTTGTATATGTACTTAGTCACTATTCAGCTATTTGCACTCCCACAACAGCCATGCCAGTATTGCACAATAATAGTGTTTATTAAAAGACTTTATGCAACACGCCAAGGTTATATTGTGAAATATTACAATAAACACTAAACCATCAGACTCTATTCTACGTGACTTAAAACTTTTTTAAAAAATGTGCTCTTTTACACTCAGAAATGTAAAGGCAAACATTTGCAAACATTTTCTTCAATTCTTAATGCTTGTATGTGGGTTTGCTGTAAAATAACTCTAATAACTAATAACTAGCAAATAATGGGACTTGGATATGTTACTGATTTTTTCATTTATTTCATGTTGCTATTGGCTTTTGTTCAGTGGAGCCCAGGGCCATACTGCAGACTGATGCTGGTTTGAGTGGGCAGAGTTCTTGTCAAAAGAAATTTTCACTTGACTTGTCGCGGTCAGATTTTGTCTCTCAAATATCAGTATTGGTATAGAACCAGAAGGTCCTGTGTTGGTCAGGAGCTTTCTCATATGTGTGATTTGCACATGAGGTAATGTCACAACAAAAAGTCTGTTTTAGACGCTTTGATTTTTGATCTGATCATTTCTTATCTTTTTGTTTTCTATCCGTCTTATCTCGTCTTTACTTTCACTAATTAATGAATAAATAATAGGACTTGGTATTGTAGGTGTCACATTACCTCAACACCTCAGCTCTTGGAATACTGTTTTGTTCCAAAAGGGACAGTTCACACCAGAATCAAAAACACAGAGTTTTTTGTAGATATATTTTGGAGATATTGGCTGCATTTTTTTTTTTGGCCTCGTGCCTGTGGCAGGGCGGGCCGTGACCGGAAAGAAAATAGTTTCTCTGTGACACTGCTCAAAATAAGGTCTGTGAATTATTCTGAGAAACCTGATCGTGATTTCTGTATTTCTTCTTCTTCTTTTTCCATTATATTTGAGAGAAGGTAGACATCTTTGCAGCCAATATCTACAAAGCTCCCAAAATACAATCTAGATGAATAAACAGCCAGTTTTTTGAATGAACTGTCTCTTTAAATAAGACCTTTCAACACCAGTACATACCATACAAATTCTCTCAAATGGTTAACTTGTGCTGTTGCAGCTTCTTTTTCTGCATGACTTGCTGTAAGCCTATTGTGTAAATCAAACAATTTCTTAGTGTCAACTGGAAAAATCTATTATTTTATGCATGACTTCCAGCTTTGGTGTTCCTACCAGTAACTGATGATGATTCAGCTGTGAGATATGCTAATGGTTGCAACTCAAGGCCTGGATGTGTCTGCTGACAAACAAAGAGTCCATTGTATTGACTAGAAGAAGCTCATTGTCTCATTTTACACAGACTGTCTATTTTTAAGGCTGGGGTTAGGGGGGATCAGAGATGAATTCAAATGGACAGAAATATGAAATGGGGAAACAAAAATCCTTTTAATCACTTTAATGCTAATGAAAAGTAACATTGTGCTTTGACCCAGATAGATAAAACTGTCAGCTATGTAGTTAATGTTCTCTAAAACAGGCATAATCAGCAACATTTCACTGATCTGCCGTTATCATTTGACCAAAAACATAACCTTAATCTTTAATGTAACTTTGTTCTGAAGTGGAGAAAATGTCAAGATCTCTTTCAGCCTTACTGAGATAAAGATAAAAACACATTCCTCAATGTTTCAAGCAAAGATCTGACCCACAAAACTGTTAGAATCACTGACAACTTAACTTATTATTTTTGATTCTCGGTGACACTTGAGAAGATTTTTGAGGAGTTATTGAACTTATTTTAAGTACATATTGTATTGTATTGTGTACTGTATAACACACATTACTGAGTCACTTTGCTGATTTAATGACTCCTCTCTATCTGTGCCACTGCTATGATAGCTTAATATGATAGCTAAATGTTAAACTGCTGTTTAGCTTTTAGCATTATACCATAATTGCTGTTTGTGTATGCTGTCCAGTCAAAGATACGTTGTCTGTCTTAAAACACTTCCCTTGCAGAAACCTTATTCATTAAATAAGATTTTCAGGAAGAAAACGAAGGCCAAACATTTTTACTGTACTGAACTGACTGGATTTACCTGTGTCAACAATGTCCAGTTCACAGTTTGCAGAGGAATGCTCAGCATCTGCTGGCCTTCATTTCTCCTCCTATAATTTCTCACTCAGGACAGGGCGGTGATCACAGGGGAGGCTGCTAGTGCTGCTGTCCCAGAAGAAGAATGCAAACACACAAGAAGCTCTTCCAAGAAATCCCAGTTGAGGACATTTCTGGAATGTCCTAACGAGCCTTCTCCGCTGTGTTTACAGTTCCAGACCGATGGCAAACCTGCAATCTGCTCTGCCAGCGTATCATTATCTGGCCTCCTGAGGGATGCACACAGAAACAGAGAGAGTTAGAGGAGTTTTCTAACCAAAGGTTTAGATGTTTGTCCTCAGAGCTGACCAAATTACTCTAAACAGCAAGGGAAAGGCTGAGACAAGACGCAACCACCGACAGTGACTTCATGTGTTTTAATAAATTGCTCTAAAACCCATTAAATTAGAGAGACATCCAGACAAATAGCTAGATGCTGGAGAGCTCCTGCCTTGTTGGATTAATTTTGTTGCGTTGTGGTTACTCAGTGCAATGGCTCTTGGCCACATGGTGAAAAAGAAAAGGCATCTGTTCATTGTAAGACCCAGCAAAGTGATCATTGTTTTGACTTCAGCCCCTTGTCAGGTTACAGACTGAACATCAATCAAACCAGGAAGGAAAACTGACCTTGACATCTTAATAAAAGTGGAAATTTTGTGTCAGGAGAGGGAAGAGAGTAAATGCTTCTTGGCAGAATGGAAAAAGCATGTGACACACCTGTGTTGATGATGGTGGTGGTGTGTGTGTGTGTGTGTGTGCGTGTTGGCAGTGTGTTCACCCCCAGCTAACAGTATGTTCTGATCTACTTCAGTGAGTTCAGGAACTCAAATGCGAACTCAGACCTCAGTCCCCTCTTATGTAACACAGGAATGTTGGAACTCGACCATCTCACTAAACCAAAATGTTTTAAAGGAAACAGACATTGCAATTTCAAATATGTTAGGGTATCTCTTCTCATACACCACTGTTATTGTTACTGTAATTAAAGACACTTTCGGCATGCCTTTGAAATTGAAAACATTTAGCTTTTAGTTTAGTTTAGTTTAGCGATCATATTATCTTTTCTCCCCTTTAAGCTTGTTTGTTCACGTTAATTTTTGCTGCAGCTGTGGTGAAAAAAAGGACATCACAAATACAAAGACTAAAAGGTTGAAAACTGAAAAAACATGGCGGTGAGGAATAGCTAGTTATCTCTGATTGAAGCCAGCAACCTGATTGGCAACTAAGAGTAAAACACACACCTGAGTCTTTGAATGAATTGTCAGCAGTTCAGTTGCATTGTGGGCAATGTAGACAGCAGCAAGGTGGAATAATAGATGGGATAAAAAACCTATAATGACTGTTATATGGTTCAGCTTATGGTTATGGTTTATGGTTCAGCTGCATCAGTCACCTACGGAATAGCTCAACATAATATTATCACCTCATACAAAACTGAAATAATCACATAGCTGGAAGTTAAAGCATCTTTTAAGAGCAAAACAAGTTCTCTATTTAACTATTTGTTTCTTGCATAAATGGATACTCTCTTTAACATTTTATTTCTGTAAAATGTACTTTCTGCAGTCCAAATTTCTGGTTATGAGTTGGGTGCCACCATTGCTTGATAAATCCAGCATATCGAGGCAATATAAGATACTGAGTTGTGCAGTTGTAAGGTTTATCTGAAAAAACGTGCAGGTTCCTATACAGGGTGGGTTTAGTTATATTATTATATTATAAAACATTACTTAGGTAACAAATGTAACAAACAGTAAGACTTCCTGGTGTGCAAGAATGTAGTTGCAATTGTACCCTTTGTGTATTTAAAAGAGCATAATTTGTAAATAAACACAAATAGACCTTTTATTGTTGTTGTTTGTTTAAGTATCTTTCAGGGCCATGATCTGTTATTATGTCAGACTTCAACCCCATTCCAACATAGCTAAGAGCCTCTCTCCATTTCCTGCCCATATCAATAGTATGAACAAAGAGTGAGGAGTCTTGACTGGAAACCATGTTTGCTTCACCCGTCTAGCAACCCTACGAGCATTAGTGTTAGGAAAACAGACTGGAAAGCTGCCCACACTCATGAAGTGCCAAAAAATGTGAAGAGAGGATGCCCAAAGCGTGGGAATTTTACCTATCATATTTTCCAATGAATTCCAGGCCTGTGAGGAGGCGTAACAGGATGTGTGTGTATGCATGCATGCATGTGTGTGTGTGTGTGTGTGTGTGTTTGAGGAATTTAACCTTTTCACACTGACACAGAAAACTGAATGCTTATAGGAGTCTTACTAACATTATTAGTAATGTTTAAGTATTTAACCCTTGCTTACTCATTCCCCACACATTGAATCGTCATCTGAGAAGCACCCAGTCTCCCGAAATAACTTCGAAAATATTAATTCAGACTTCATCGGAAATGTGCGGGTCATCAGCTTTAGACATGCTGAGATTAGCTGATTAAACAAGATTAAGATGTTAATTAGTGAGCTTTAGAAGTGCTGTAGGAGCATTTTGTTACCTTTAGACAGAGGAAGACCCCGTTTCCAGTCTTTGTGCTAAGCTAAATTAACCACACATTTATTTACATCACATGTGGGTATCAGTCCTCTTATCTAACTCTTGGCAAGGGTAGCCAAAATTTCTAGCTATGTCTTGTGACATTTATGATGACAGAGACCTTTCGAAATACACTGCTCAAACGCTTGATAACCTTTGAGACATTTTTGTCTCATTAGACATCATGAAGGAATGCAGAGAAGCGGGAAATACGATATGTAAGATAAGACAGATGACAACTGAGGTGATAAACAAGACATACATAACATATTTAGAAGTATATGCCAAATGTCAATGTGATTATATACAAGATTTTAAATAATTTTTGAGCTATAAATGAACTCATATCAAAATAGATTGCTAGAGTGACCGTATCCCATTTTATCTTTAAATATTAGGTTTCAAAAGATCAGTAAGAAGCAACAGCACACAGAAACACAGTTTGCAGAGAAAGAGCCATATGCCAGGTGGCCTGTGTCACAAGTATTAAGATCCTTTACAAGTAAAAGTCTTGATTTCATAACAGTTTTAGGAGCAAAATGTTCTTGAAGTATCTTAAGCAGAAGCACTTCTGCTAAGATAGTAGAATGTCCTATTTTATGGTGTTTATCATTGTCATTACTAATTTATCAACACAACATCTTAATACTGCATCTGGTTGGGCTGATGTTCACTTAAATCTACATATATCATATGCTTTGTCTTGTTGATGATCTCAGGAAGATAAATGTATTGGGGTCAAAAGTACAGTGTTATCAGGGACGTATTAGCTTAGCATAAAATGGGAGAGTTGATGTTTCTCAAAATTGTTCTTAAGGGAAGTACAGCTGCAGGAGTAAATATACTTAGTTACTTGCAGATTAAAAATAATCTACGTCAATACACATTTTCATCATGTTCCACATAGTTTTGTGACATATAATTTATTTGTGCTGGATATCTGGTTAATTCCTTCGCTACAAACACAAACAATGTTATGTGAAAGGAAATAACTCCTTTTATCACATTTGAGAATCACAACTCATTAAAATACTGTAAAATCTAACTCACAGGAATTTTTTTGTTTGTTTTGCTTTGTTTTTTGTTTTTTTTACTCTGTTTCAATCGCAGAGTGATGCCATCTAGTGGTGAGGAGGTGCTTGCCTTTTTTTTCTTTCTAAGAAGAGAGAGAGCTCTTGGGATATTTTATCAGTTTTTCCATGTGGTCTCTCGTGTGGTGTGCAGCTACAACCAACAGAAAGCTGTGTGATAGTAAAGCGAGAGTCATGAATTGATGATGTCAGTATATTTTTTAATGCAAAATATTCCTTTTAAAATAGACTGGAGAATGAGAAAATTCATAGAAGTGCAATATGCACTTTATTAGTCTCATTTTTTGAAATACTTGTTTGATTTTTCTTCCTCCTCTCTATCTTTGGCAAATCTTCAAAAGCAACTGTTGTCTCTCTGTTAGTGATGTTGCTTTCTCTGCAAAGGACACAGAACCCTCGATACTTCATGAACCATTTAGAAAGTGGTATTCATAAACAAACAGAGAGACACACACTCACACACATTGGAACACGCATGTTTCTCATCCTCTGTTTTGGGCCTGTAGGAGCTGAGAGCCATGGCAACCAAATACCGAGGGGAGAAAAATCTGTGTGCTGCCTGGCCGAGCCCCATCCCTCTGGCAGTCATGCTTAAACTCTCGAATCCCATGACAAAAACAACATTCCACATCTAAGTGATAGTCTTTAAGGAATTCCTGTTAAACAGAGGCATTTCTCAGCATGCATACCTCATCATATTGAAACCATCTGGTGTAACGTGTGAATGTGAATTCTTCTGCAGGTCCACATAGTGAGAGACACATTTCTTTGTCTGTGAGCATATATGTGGAAGATTGTCTCTTTTATGCTACTGTAAATATATGTACGTGTGTGCACAACTGTCATAAATGAAGTACTTGATGTCCCAAAAAACAAATCTGAAATCTCTCTTCTCGGTGCTCCAAAGTCTATCTCCATTTAACAAGAGCAACAATCTTCAGATGATCTAAAAAATCAGGGCTTTGCTCTCTGGACCTTATCTCAAGAAGGAAATTCAGACTTTTATATCATTTGGGTCAGATCAAGTGATATAGAAGTCAGATTCAGGGTTTGGCTTTTAAGACTAAGTCTTATCACTCCAGTCAGTCTTTGAATTGATCTTAAGATGTTACTGAGTAGATTTTAAACTCCTGATATTGAATTGAATTTTCCCTCGGGATCAATAAAGTATCTATCTATCTATCTATCTATCTATCTATCTATCTATCTATCTATCTATCTGTCTATCTATCTATCTATCTATCTATCTATCTATCCATCCATCCATCCATCCATTGCTGAATTGCTGCTCCTCTATGCGCCTTTTCAAGATTAACGGTGACCTTGTGCGAGATCAGCTCTGATCGCCCAGCCTTAAGATCTGAAGAGCTTTGTTTTTATGTTATTGTCCTCACTGTAGCCCTGAAATGTTTGAATCCCAGTTCTGCTTTCCTCAAGATATAAACACACACATGAAAACACAGCTTGTAGTTTATTAGGTTAAGTTAGCAAAAGTTTGGCCTGAGCAGAAATGTCCAAGGCTCACTGCCAACCCTCCCACAGAGCTCATGTCCTACACAATTAGTCCTATTCAGATATGGTGTGATGCTCCACACACACACACTGGGGTGACGTGGATGTTCACAAAAATCTGAAGTTGCTCCACCTTTGCAATGTCATTTTTCAGGAAATAAATCCTCCTAAAAAATAGGCATGACAAGTGTCACCAACTGGATGAAGGAAGTAACCCCAGATCCACAGTGACCCACAAAGCCCCAACTTCACTGCATGTCAGCTGGTTTTGGACATTTGATTAATGGGTGGTAAAAAATGTATTTTTTTTCATTGTATTATTTTTCTTTATTTGGTATGCATTGCTTGCATGGTGCATGTTCCTAAATGAAACTGTTTGCTAAGAGTGCTACAATTTAACACAAACACAAAGTATTATTCCAGAATAGGGGTGCTCTGGGCTTAACAGGAACCCAGAGGCCAGACAGTACATTACACAGAGAGCAGGAGTAGATGGTCAGAACTGCGAATTTTTGCCAGGGGAACACCTAATAGGTTAGTCTGGGCATGAGTTACAGTAAAATAGACATACCTTGGTTTACGTCAAAAACCTATATGTTTTGGAAGTGATTTAAGTAGCAATGTTCACTCTTTGTGCATGCTGGTGTGTGTTACTAGAAATTCAGCTAACAAACAGGAAGTATAGACATTTTACATTACTCATCTGTGTATGAGTTAAAAAAAAAAAAACAGAACAAATTCACAATTCACAGATTTCATTGTACACCAATCCAATGGTAGTTTTATGTGCCACCATGGCGTATTTTCATGTAAAAGCATGCGTGAATAATGAGTTTAGTTACCTTTTATGTTTGTTCATGAACTCACAATCTCCTGAGCACATCTTTTAAAAGGTGCTGTTTGAAAAGATATTAAATCATTTGAAATATGAAAACAAATAATGCCATAACCAACCTAACATAAGCCATTATGAGACGTTTACTCCACTCTGTTGGGTGTTTTTAATTGGCTGTCTTTGTCATTATTGTGTAGTGCAAAGTAGTGCTCATGCATGGGTACAGCCAGGACTGATGGCCCGTCTGTCACTGGTAGCATCCTTGAGAGTCTGGAAGAGGCCGAGAGATACTGTGGAAAGCCCACTGCAAGATGCCGTCAATGGATCCCTGCAAGCAGAAGAAAAAGAAAAACACAGCTGGTGTTGGTCACATCATCTGGCAAACATGAATGATGTCAGTAACACAGATGATATCACCCAGCTTCAGTCTTTACCAGATTGTCACTGCAGTTATCAAGTTGTATGAGGTTATTCTTTTGGTTTCAAGGAACATTTTTGTTTTTTAGGTCAACACATTCACATAGTCCTCTATGTGAACTCAAGAGGAGTATGTGAACAACAATTTTGAAACGAAAATAAGGATTAGCTAAATATGAGGTCCTGATCAGTCTGCTCCGTATATGTCTGGAGGCAAGTGCTAAGAAACACATATTCATATTGTCAGTCCAAAACAAAGATATCTTGGTATTATTAGAAACATTTCACCCCTAATAAAGCTTTTGTTGACTTTAAACTTATCAACATGTGAGTACAGTATATGTATGTATAGGTGTATATTAATAAGCTATAAATGTAAAAACTAATAAAATAAAATAAGAATGACCTCCACACCTGTACTCAGATTTCAGATTTCTCTTGTAGAAAACTCAAAATAGACCGCAACACAAACAACGCCATGACACATCACTCTACATGACAACTCATTTCCCCCTTTGTGATAAGAAGTGCAGCCATCTTGTGTCTGGTTACATTCACATTGACATGTAACTGAGCCTCACTCACATCTCCCAGGATGGAGTCCAGTTCATCTTTATGGAGGCCTGGCTCAGGGACACTGGAGCTCAGTTCTTGACCGAGTGTGTTTTGAACCACCGGGGCGAGCTGGACACACAGAAGCAATCACAGATTACAGATTACACTCCATCATAATCAGCAAATGAACATGTATGTATATTTTCCTACACAAACAGGCTGTTTAAACCTTGTCTTTTTGTACACATGTGCAGACACACCTGTAGTCCTCTGGATTCAGCCTCCTTCTCCGTGGAGCTGCCCCAAGGCCTGGAGCAGGACGTGCAGACTGGCCTCCCTCTAGCAAACACAAGGACACTGTGAGTGAATCAGACTGTTTTCTGTGGTGTATAATGTTACTGTCAATCAATATGTGGCTTCCAGCACTCAAGAGGATTACAGAGGAAGAGGTTCGGACCATTTCAGACAGCTAGCTAAATAGTTAAGATGGGACGTGGACTGGATATGATTCTGTGATTTTATTTATCAGATTATGTGACATTTATAAAATACTGCAAACACTCAGAAAATGTGAGGTAATATTCAACTAAATGTGGTAAAGGAAGTCTTAAATTCCTTATTCATTTATCACACAGAAACATCATCACATCCATTTCATTTGTCATCTGTATCTCTGTAAGCATTTTGTAAAATCATTGGTCTTCATTTACAGTATACGCTATACTGTATTATACATTATACCCTGCTGTAGCTGTCCATTTACAGTCCATTAGTCACTATTAGCTGGCTAATGATCACTGTAAGCACACACCCTTAATGCGCATTGTTGATCAATACTAACATAAACAGAAATCCACAGGAAGTTCTTTGCCAAGAGGAACATGTGTTAACGCTGATGCACTGAGGCCGTGATAAGGATTTGTCAAGCTTGTGGGAAGGTTATGCATTGGCTCATTATGGGTACAGTGATGAAGGAAGTGAGGAGTGCATGTCTTACTTGGAGAAGTGGCAGTGCGCATGGAAATGCCCGAAACACTGAAGGCAGTGAGTCAGATCTCCCGCCAGGTGACAAACACCACACACCTCCTTCATAGTGACCAGCTCTCCACCTGAGCACTGTATACACATTTAATATCATTCAACAAGTGTGACCAAAACCGGACAAAATACAATGTGCGCCAGCAGAACATCGTCAAATCTTTACCTGGCTTCTGCCGCTGACTCCATTCATGGAAGATGTGACGCTGGTGAAAGATGAGGATGACAGCGGAGTGAAGAAGGAGACGTCTATGATGGAGCTACTGTTTGTTTGCTGTGGTTGGGCAATTGGTGGCTGTGATATGAAACATTTATTTGGAAAACACGGTGCGTCAGTGTTATCCAAAACTCTGGAGACCGAAAAAGTAAGCATTTCAGACTTGACTGTTAAAAGTGATTCAGCGAGGAGGGGAGCAACGACCAACTTCATCTACATTAAAGAAATCAAAATTACTTGAAGTGTGAGGTTTATTTCAGGGCACAGAGCATCAATACTGTAATATTATTTATTTTCAACACTGTTTTAACTCAGTGAGTCACAAATCAAGTAGAGTTATTCTCAACTGAAAATATGAGGTCATGACTTACAGAGATTTTCATACAAAAATTTAAAATGAAGCCCAAAAATGAGTGTATTCATATTCTACATGAACAATGTGAATTTCCTTATTGTGAACACTTAATGTAACTTACTTGTAAAGGTAGTTGGGCTTTCTCTCTTTTCACTGTGTTGCCACAGCACCAATCACACTGCCAAGGGCCACTGCAGAACATTGAATGCAACATTAAAACCTTTTCAGATTAACATGCTGTAACGTTCAATGTCTCACCTTGGTATGGATGTGAGTGGGGGGTCCAGACATGTCAGATGGAAAGCTCGAGGACAGCCATCACAACAAATCAGCTCCCCTCCATCCTTACACATTGCACACTCATCATCATTATAGTGAACCTACACACTCAGAAATACAGACCATGAGGGAAAAACATGACCATGTTCAAAGACATGTGACGGCGAGTGAGTGGATACTCTACCATATCTGTGGCTGTCTCCCCCTTGTGGTGAAAGATGTTCTTAGCAGCTTTGCATTTGGACGATCCATTTGTCTCTTCTGACTGACCACTACAGTGAAACTCCCCAGTAGTTTTTATAGACTTTCTGGTACTTCCTGTGGAATCACAAAGACTTTGATGTCCTGATGATGCAGGAGTTTTGTCAAAACTTGTGACCACAAAAAAAGAGAACTCACCCAATGGCTTATCATCTGAGCTAAACGCCTGTTTGACATGCATCTTCTCTCTGGCTTCATGGCTAACTGGCAGCTTGGTTGAACAGGCAGAGGAGGAGGAGGAGGACAGCATGACTGGTCTCTGGACTGAGGAGGAGACAGCCTGAACACCTGCAACACGGCAAAGATTAAAGGGACAATTCACCCCAAAACCTCTGATGTTATTTATCCATCTAGTTTGTTTTGGTGTGAGTTTTGGAGATATTGGCTGTAGAGAATACTGCCTTCTGCAACATGATGTGTGTTTCCTTCTGTGCAGTAATATGGTGCAGTTCAGTAGAAAAAAATAGTTTCTCCATGACATTGCTGTCAGCAAGGTCTGTGGACTATCTTGATTAACCAGGTCATAATTTCTGGACAGATACATTGCTTTTCTAATGCATTTTCGGCAGTCTCATCTAAATACATTATGCTGTCAATAAGGCCAAAACAATCTAGATGAACAAATAGCACTACAATTAAGAAGAAAAATATGCATTTCTGATTTTGAGGTGTACTGTCCCTTTAAATGGGTCAGCAGTATTAAAGTATTCTCTCTATTTATTTTAGAATGTTTTTAATTTGTAATTACTATTTCCAGATGTTAGGTGTGGTGTTGGAGCTTTGCTCTTCACTCTGTACAGCTTCACTTTACCACCTGGAGAAAACATAAGGACACATTTTTTCATTATTAATCATTGTTTGATTAATGAATTTTTTTCCCACAGCCTGTCGCATGCTTTTATTACCTGCACTGCTTGCAAAATGTTTGTATTATTTTAAATTTCATTTATTTTGAACGCTTAATATATTTAGAGCAGCCTGACTATATTGGCAGAAGACAAAAGAGCCAAAAGAGGTGTATTGTGGGAGATGAAACCTGGCCCATCGCTTGTCTTGGCGTGATATTGTGGCTGCTGATTGTGTGGGTCTGGTCCGCTGTCCTCGTGGCTCCTCTTCTTGATGTGAGGTATTTTGTGACTTCCAGAGGATTTCTTCTCATCTCTAAAACCTGTAGCATTTCGTCCTGTCAACAAAAAAGCCAAACTCCAAATATAAATTGCTCTAAATGTCATCATAGACAGAGAACTCTGCCCTGAGACAAGGACTGGGATGGGAAATAAGAGTTTCCACTTTCAACCTAATTATTTGGTACAAATACAAGTTGTATTTTGAAATTAAATCTCGAGTTCCCAGCACACTGGTGTGTTATGATAAAGCTGGCCTGTATGTAGATTTTGATGGTGTGTGGTTCTTCTGTTGGATCCCAAACATGAAGTCTGACTTTGCTTGACTTTCATAGCAAGTTTGTTAGGCTGAAGAAAGGCTTGAACGAGTTCTGCCTGCCCTGTCCCCAGTGCCAGGATGCCCTCGTTAACAGTTTAAATAAAAGTTTATGTACAAAAGTATATGAGTATGATATAACGCACAACATCTTACTAAAGCCTTGGCTCAGCAGCTCAGTCATTTGGAATGATTAAACAGACAAATATTATAGTGAAACATAACATACTTGAGTGCAGGTTGGTGAGCAGTGTCTGAAGCTTGGGGTAGCTGTCCATGTTGTAGTCTTTGGATAAGTTGTACCAGAAAGCCTGGATAGTGGATCTGCTCTGCTCCAAGACCCATGACAGGAGCGAGTACATTGCCTTGTGGATCCCTTCTCTGCTCTCCTTCTCCAGAGTGTCCTGTGAAAACAACAACATGTATGTGATATTTCCAATCAAGAACCAAGAATACAGACTTAGTTCAGATTTACATACCTTCAGTAGTTGGTCAGTGATGATGTTTTTGTCCACCAGACCATAGACAAGAGGGAAAGGGTCATCTACAGCCATGGAAATATCTGTCCGCAACTCCCTCAGCAGGGAGCGAAGGTTTGTGTCCCTAAAAGCTTCCACTCTGGACATGATCTACTTTGTGTGTCAATGAGCTCTAAAGTGACCCGGACCTGAAAGGACCTGAAAGGACCCGAGATCATACCAGAGGTATTTGGATGGAAGAGGTGTGTCCTTGTCAGGGACGGAAATGTTGTGCAGGTGCATTGTTTCATGCTGACTGACATGTGGGACATCTTGATTCATGTGTGTTCATTAAACCAGTCTCTGTTTTTAATCCATCTATAGACTGTATATCATCATATGCCACATGTATAAGGTCTGAGATTTTCAGAAATTCCACGTTGAAAGTTTCACCCTTCAAGCAAGGCCACCCTCGCCCTCTTGTCTCTGTGGAGTTCGTCCGTCCACCAACAGCACTAACTGTCGCCATCTGCCTGTTGACCCCTCAGGGGGATCAAATGACATGCTGTCCATCTAGGGGAATACCTGTCCTCTTACATCAGGAGAGCAGGGCATAAGCGACCCAACACGTCACAGTGACAGTTTCCCTCTTAAAAGGTTCTTTCCACCACAACTTCCCCTTAACTATCAGTTTTTAGAGACTGACTCACAATCTAACAGGCAGGAGAAAATGAACACAATAAACAATAAACTGACTGACAGACTGACTTGGTTGGTTGCTTGGTTTGTTGATCACTAAGCTCTCAGTCTATTTTCTTGAGTTTGTGTTCATACGCTACTTCTTTGTCCTTGAATAAAATATGTATATGTATGTATAAAGTATAAAGTTTGGACAACACAAAATTCTTTAGTGCATTTTGAGATAATGTCATCTACTTTTTCTACTATTTTGGTATTATCTACCCATAACAAGTTTTTCCAATGAATCAGTTCCTCCTCTGAGATTGACAAGAGTCAGAGTTCAGTTAAGTTTATCTTGGTTGATAAACTGATGACCTTCAAAACATTTTACTTTATTGAGTTGAAACTTTGCTCCTGTCCAACTATAATTCTGTCATAGCTCAGTGATAAGAATTGCAAATGCTTACGTTATCTAAAATACTTTTGTTTTGTCATAGTTAGGCCATTTAAATGTCAGTTAAAGCTAACTGTTAGCTAGGATTTGTTAAATTGAATTAAGTTTGAAGATTACAATATGATTATTTGCTTATTTGATGAGAAGATCAATACTATCTCATATCTGTTCATTCATCACAGAGCCAGGAGATTGTTACTTTAGCTCAACAAAAAGACAAGAAACAGGGAGAAACAGCTAGACTGGCTTTAACCAAAGTTAAATCTCACAAACGTGTCCCTCCAAATCTTGCCAAATAGCATGTTACTGCATGTGTACCTGGATTAATCCGTACAAAAGCGTAAAAACAACAACTTGTGGTCATGCAAGAAGTTATGTGCTGAATCACTTTTACAAAGATGGACGACACATCTCCACTTCCTCCCACAGTCCAAAAGTGAAGCCAAAATATCCCAGATACAAGTGCTGCCATCTCGTGCTGATGACGACAACTGGAGCCTGAGTCAACCAGTCAAAATATTATCAGCTAATATGAAAACTAAAAATGTTAAGCTCCTGTGGCATAAATTAATAAATGGGTTTCAAAGGAGTTTAATGATAAATAGAGTAACTAAAAAAACCTTTATGAGCATGGCCTGAAGCAGGCTGTTGTCAGGTTCTTATTTTACTAACATTTAAGTACTTAAAATGAGATGTTAAGATAATTGTAGCATAAATTTCTTAGATTACATTAACTCCTAAAAATTCCAGTGCTAAAATGATAAACCCAATTTTTCTAACAGGAGCTAATCAGTTTTCTGGTAACTGGTAATATGATTACAAACACGCTTGTGTGAAATCTTACCTGCCTCTATCTGTTTCACTTTGTTGATTAAACGCCGCATGTACGTAAAGTGTGTGTCGAGGTAAAAATTTCAGATTCAGTCAGAAAAACCATGAACACAATCCAAGATAAATGGAGTGGACCATTTAGCTACCAGTTAAATGTTGATGGTTAGGAGAGTGAAGCCCTTTAATCTGTAATTTATTAATCATTAAACATTATTACATTATTCATACTGGTGAACAAGGACCACTTCTACAGAGGGACGTTCACGACATACATATTACATTATTATATACAGTGCAGTGCATTACAGTGGATCGTTATATGTGTATTACCGGGATGGAGGGATGGGGAGACAGGAGAGAAGAGAGAGTTAGAGGAAAGGCAGAAAAAGGAGGAGGAGTGGTTGGAGGGAGGGAGGGAGTTGTGATAGTAAGTTGTCTTTTTATTACTTCTTTTTTCAACCACAGTACAGTTTGTTCTATAAAAATTAAACCCATAGAGAGATAGAGTGCCACATTTTCACAGCTACTGTTAGGTGAACCTACTGGAAGTTGACTCTTGTGGGAATATCAAATGAGTTACATTTTGTCATGAGATGCTATAGAGGGATGCTATAAAACATTCTAAGATAGTCAACCTCCTTCCAGAGTGCGGAGACCCTGGAGGGAAGGTCAAAGGTCAAAGATCAGATCAGCGTGCATGCGTGCTGCAGACATTCAGACGTGTTCAACCATCAGGAAAAATGGCCGACCTCCCCACTATTTCTCCTTCCATGTTTAGGCATCATTTTTGGTGCTTTCCCTTTTTTATATATAAAAAATACAAAACATAACAGCGAAAAGAATTCCGTTGGTTGTCCCGTTTTTTTCCCCCTTTTTCATTTTTCCAAAACTGTTATTTTTTGTTTGTTTTCATTTCAGCATTTGTTTTTGTTTTGTTTGTTGTTGTTGTTTTTTTTTCACTTTTCTCCTCCAGTCACTTACATATTGACAAAGTATACAATATTTTACAACTGAACAAGACTGAAAGATAACATTTGATTTGTCCAATCAGATACAAGGCCCGCATCCTATATCCAATTAGAGAAGTCAACTGGAAGCTAACCAGTAGTAAGCAACACAACAAGCCTATGGTGTGAAGGGAGCTGTCCGATTTCAGCTCTGCATTAACAAGAGCACCCGCCTTCGGGGACAGTAGGTTCTGCAGGTTTGTCCAGCTTGATGTCAATCACTGGGAATTGTCAAGTTAAGGAAAAGACGAGGAGGGGGGGGTCACCAAATATTGTGACCTGACATGGCACTGTCAAATAGGCAGAGATCAAACTAGTGCTCCTGTCTTCTACTTAAGAAAAGTAGCAACACCAAAGTGTAGAAAACGACTGACCTTCACTTGTAAAACCATGCACACAGCTATTTTACAGTTAGTTACAGCTTATCCTATTATTTTGTTCCCAAGCCAAAATGTTGCTCCATTTTTAAAAGAAACAGCTTACGGTTTAATTTGTGCGAACATTGCTTATCCATTCTTTCTGTAATAATATTACTATAACTCGAAATATCAAATAGATTCTCAGTAATGTTAAAAAAGTACTTCTACTGTCATTTATTTCTAGTCCATCATAGACACAATGATGTTACCCCTTTAATCTCTTCTGTCCTCCTACATATCGGTCCTGTGACGGTTCCCAGTAAGTATTTTATTGATACAATATGCATTAAATAGTTACACTGTAATTTTCAGGCTATCATCCCAAGCCAAGTGCAAACAGTAGGTCTGTTTTTACAGACAGAGGAACAGAATAAAAAAGTTTAATTTCACATTTTTCATAAATTCCTTATTCTAAGTCAGTTTTATTTATCTAATGTTAAATCATACTCTTTAACACCCCTTTAACACTGCATTTTAACAGTCAGAAACCTCAGCGTCCATTAACATTCATTTTCCTTAACGTGTCCTCATTGTGCGTCATTTCCCAGACTATCACTATGTGGTGCTTTACCTGTGAATCCACACTACCTTCCTGGCTCTGTGCATTTCCTCTCTATTAAGCAAAAACATTTAATGGCCAATGCCTCACTAGACAGTAGGCTGGACAGTCTGTTTGTACTAGTGCCAAAATCCACTGAGAGATTAAAAGTAAGCTGCCTATTTCTTGGCTGTTTTAGCTTTTTTGGCTGTTGGCACAGTGAGTCACAGCAGCTGTAAAGGATACTGCCTTCAGGATTTGCATCGTCCAAGCTTTCCATTCCAGGTAGGGCTGCTGCAACCCGACGAAACAGCTAGGAGGAGAGAAAGGAAGGAGGAGAGGAGAGGAGAGGAGAGAAGAGGGGAAAATAAGAGGTACGGACAGGATAAAAAAGAGGGGGAGGGAAGTAAAGAGGAAGAGGGAGAGCACAGCAAGAGTAGGAGGGTTGAAAACATGTCCAGCACTAAACATATCACTTAAGCTAAATTATTATCTGCAATATATGTCCAGAATGGAAGAAGTAAAAGTATACAGTGTAGAAAATTACCAATTCGAGTTTTATACTCTTAAATATGTTGTCATTAGATTATTATTGTTGATGTATTACTATGTAAGTAGCATTTTACTGTTACAGTTTAAGCCATTTATATGTTATAGACAGCATTTTAAAAGCATATTTAATAAGCATCTGTTTTCCATGTAAAATCTTAATTTGTAAGCTAACTAGTGACTATATGTGTCTGACAATTACAACATAGCTGAGAAATATCTCTCTCTGAGCTGTAGAGTAGAAACGCCCAAAATACTGCGAAATATGGTAAAACTGCAGGGATCACCTGTTTGACATTGCAGCCTGTTTTGGCACTGGTCTCGATGAACATGACGTTCAGCTCTTTGGCTCTCTGCTCTCCTTCCTCGATCATGATTTGCCTGAATGAAAATTAGGCCAGACTTCAGCATCACAACGCTAACAGGCTAATTTATTTGGTACTGACATGTTGTCAGTTCACAAAACATTTTCATGTCAACGACTACATTAATAATACGACATAGTCACCTCTTCTCCTCCAGATCTGTTTTGTTGCCGACTAGCATGATAATGACATCACTTCCTCTCTCTGTCCTGACATCATCAATCCATTTGCAAGTCTGCTGGAATGAGTTCACATCTGTGGAGAACAGACTCTTATTTTATATCACTACTGTGTTTACAAAAATCCCTGTAGACCTTTATATATTTATGTCTACAGGGTGACTGACAGTAAAAGGTTGCTGCTCACTTGTAATGTCGTAGACAACCACAGCTACTGTAGAGTCTCGAATGTAGCTGGGAATGAGGCTCCTAAAACGCTCCTGTCCAGCAGTATCCCACAGCTGCAGCCTTACCTGCATTTACACACACACACACACACCTTCAGCAGCTGTTTCAACATTAACCATCACACTACATGCAGACTATACAGATGTAAGGGCCTTGTGAGCACACATCCAAAGGGATAAGCCAGTATCAGTGTGTGTGCAGGCTGACAGAGCATAATATCCTGACAAAGAAATAGTATTAATACTAGCTAAAGCAGATGATCCACGGGGGAAAGCTTTGACTTCTTAGGGTGAGAAAAGCCAAAGCACCAAAGCCAGAAATAACCTTAGGATAATCATGTTAGTCTGTGAAGAGAGCAGTAATAAAGCAAATCAAATCAGGGATTAGTGAAAACAGTGGAAATTGGGACATATCTTACTTAGGATGTAATACAAATACACAAATTCATCTTTACACATTTTTTACATGGGACTTTTAAATGACAATAAAGGCCTCCTACTGTTCGGTCTTCCAGGTACATTGTCTTTGATAGGAAGTCTATTCCAATGGTCGCCTGTGGTGGAGGAAGAACACAAGGGGGGGGGGGGGGGGGGGGCTCATCAGTGTTACCCAGACTCGTAAACATCTCCCCGCACATCTGTTGTTCCTGCTAATCTGACCGTTGTTTAAATTAAGGAAAGTACAAAAAGCTGCTAAGAAAAAAATAGAGCCAATAAGCAGTGAAGCTGAATCAGAGTGAAAAACTAATTTCATTTGTATTGCCCTCAGGGCTCAATCATTCAGACCAGTTGTGTGCCAACTTCTACAACGGAAAAAACTATTTGTGTTCTCTTTAAAAGAGCCTAATATTGCTGCACTTTTGATAATTACATTGACAACATTATAACTAGGACAATTTATGCAAAATTATTTTACATTGAACCTGAGTGTACATCATTTTCACAGTAATTATTATTCAGTCAGTTATAACTCCATAGATGGCTTAAAACCAGCAGTGTGAGTGGTCTTGTTATTGCATTTGTTCAAATTTAAAACTGTAGGACAACTGGTAGAGAATCTGGTTACGACCAAAAGAGAAGTTGTAATAGAGTTTACATAACGAGACCCCTCTCACCATCCCCCCTTAAGTACAGTTATTCTTATTCTCACCTGATATGTGTTGTCGAAACTGTCATACATGAATCTAGTGATGAGAGATGTTTTCCCCACTGGACAAACAGAGAACAGAGGTGGAGGTTTAGTCAGGTTTGTTAGTTCAGATCATAAAGAATCACAAAAATTCTCCAAATGCATGAACACGCAATTCTCTGAATACATTCAACACAATGACAATAGGGTCCATTGTGTTCCTTAGTGTGACAAAATGACAATGTGCAATCCAGCTGTCAACCAGCTGGAAATTCATTATTAGGTTAAGACAAGAAGAGTAGAAACCATTAATTAACATGTCCAAAAGCACATCCACAAGTTCGCTTCTCGAGAGTTCATTTCTTAGCACTAACACCTGTGCTAATCAGAGAATGGCTTGAAATTCATGTTTTGTTTCTCATGTTGAGACAACAATTTTTTTATCTTATTGGAAGTTTAGTAACCAAAATGAATATTTTACATTTTCTGCTCTGAGGAGAAATTCTATAAATTCTAAAAGATGTAGAAACAGACTAAAATTAAGAACAATATATGTAAAAAAGTCGTGAATAGAGTTTCAAATGATGATGATGAAAAGATGTACGTATTCCTCACTATCAAACCAACATGAAAGAAACATCAGCAATGGGAAGCTAACTGTCTAAGCACAACATTTTATTATCTGTTAGGGCTGTAACTAAAATCATTTTCAAGTCAGTCAGTCATGTAGTCAATTAATCATTTAGTCTTTGATATGTCAAAAAAATAAACAAATAAGAAATTTGCTTGTTGTAAGTTTGCCGTAAGAAATGTCTTGTTTTGTCAGATCACCACACAAAAAAGCCCAAAAGATATCAAGCGATGAGAAAAGCAGATGCAAATATTCACTGGACAATTCATGACAATCAATGTCATCAATTAAATCAATCAAACATCAAATTGCTTCATTTATCTTTATTGTATGATTGTGTTTTTGTTGTTTTGTATGTATTTTCTTGTTGAGTTTTATGTATTTGTATAAATACATAAGAAGCACACTGCAAACCACCTTAGGCTATAAATTATGTGGCCCTGGCCCATGATACATACTCCATGTACTTGTCATTAAGTCTAAACATTAATAAATTGCAACTGGAAAATACCTGTCACTTAATTTTCTGTCGACCAACTGATCAATTAAAGGACTAATCGCTTCGGCTCTATCCTCTTATGTTCAATGCTTTCTCTCGTCCTGCGTTGAGGGAATTGCTATTACCCAACAATCAGGCTATTTTGTGTCCAAAAAAGATCCATCATGACCAAAAAACACACGAGGCCATCCCTGAGCAGACAAAGACAAGACACATTAGATATTTAGCAGTGCCCATGAGCTGGATGGTGACTTCTCAGAGGATCAAGGTGAGCCTGGTGAGCTCGATTTTTATTTACATCCCACCCGCTACCGTCTTTAGCACCATTTTACATCAGACATAAACAGTGAGTGAGGAGAGCACTTTTCCTGCAGGCCCCCAAGGCTGCCATGCAGAGTCCTCCATGCAGACAGCAGTAGCCAGCCATGGGCAGTGGCCACGCCAGGCCTCCATTCAGCACCGTGGACAGCAACATTGCAGTACAGGCCACACAAACACACAGGGAGGCTTGTAGTCGACACACAGCCTTCTCATAGACATGCAGCACACACACACACACACAGAAGCATCACAATGTAAAGCACACACACAAGTCAAGCCTCTGTCATATTAGACCTGATTATGTGTATTGTGCTGCTGTATTTTATGGGACGTGTGCTCCTCTGCTGCCACTCTGGATGTCTGCACACGTATTCAGGCAGCTTCATATCGCTAAACCATTATCGATCAGCACCTCCCGAATCTGTGCACATCACACCAAATCACACACACACACACACACACGCACACACATAGTCATTCCCACCTCGAATAGATGGATTAATGAATAAATAGCGGGCTATCATGTTGTGGCGCTGTCAAGCCTGTTTTTATTTGGTTATTATTTATGGGACCGAACCGGAGACTGCGAGGTTTAGAGATGGTAGACATCGCCAGCCTAGGGTGTGTCCCGAACTGACACATGGGGGACTGTTTATTATCTTAACAAAAAAATAAAAAATAAAAAAAAAACACGAGTGATGGAGAAAATATTAGACACCGGCTTGTTATGGAAAAAAAAGGTTTGGTAAATAAATAAACGATGTGAGTGAAATAAACCCGTTATCTGAAAACAGACCGAGCATATTTGTCGGTCACTGCAGCACATCAAAACATCCCAATTCATTTCGACTGTTAGGATGTGAACTGTGACGATTTAAACCGATCTTCAAGGATATCCAAGGCAATTAGCAGGCATTTCTCGTTGATCGTAATGATATGACTCAACATAAGGGGGCAATTTATACGCATGCGGTTTTTCTTTTCTTTCTCTCTTCTTTCTTCCTCGGTTAATCAAATTTTCTACAGTCACAGATTGTGCCAAGAGGTACATGGGCGTCGCATCAGCCAGAACCAGCCGGCACATCCTCTAGATTCAGCGAAAACTTTCCAAATCAAAACGGATTACATACATGGCCTTCAACATATACGCATGTTTGGCACTAAGGGAAGGAAAACCCAAACCTGCCCAACAGCTGACTCACCGCTCTGTTCTCCCAAAAACACGAGTTTAAATTTCCTCAGGGGGTTCCCCAAATCTCCTCCAGCTGACATGGCGGCAGATAAAGAGCTCAACTTGGATTATTTTATATGTTCTTGTCGCTCGGCGTCTCCTCCGTGGTGGGTGCGCAGGGGGATCCTCCTCTCCTCACAGAATGATGGGAATGCAGCTCAGCATCCTCCTGTCAATTCACGGGGCTTGTGCGCATGCGCGACCTCACCTATTTCAGCCCGTCACCTTTTTTTTTTTTTTCTTTTTTTTTTCGTTATTGGGCCTCAAACAAAACCAAGACTTTCTCACATATAAACTATATATGACATAGGTTATTATAAGTTTGTTCAACTACTGGGACAGTGGAAATTATGTCATTTTGAAAGGAAAAGCAAGTGAGTATTTAACCAGATAGCCTACTGTAGCTACTCTTTTTTTTCTTTACCACAGTATTTTCAGTTCTGGCTTCTACTACTTCACTCCATTTTGTACTTTTTACTCCATTATATCTATTTGGCAGATATAGAGGCTATCATCATCATCATCTTATATAATACGATGGATTGTTATAGATTAATAGATTACTTGAGAAAACAATCAGCATATTAATCGATATACAAATCTAACTAATAAGTTTACCCCAATCAGGTGCAAAATTACAAAGCTACTTCAATGTCTGTGCATGAACAGCATTAATCAAACAATATAAGGATATAAACCTCCAACAGCGAAGCATGAATACCTCTGATGTTGGTCATACTTTTGTACTGTCATTGAATGCAGGGTAAAAAGAGCAGCCTGGAAAACCCAGTCTTTCAGTCCTTTAGTCTTTCTGTGGTCCTACTGTCAGAAAACAAAAATTATAAGCTTTTTTTCTGGAAATTATATGCATAATTTTGAAAACAGGTATGAACAACTACATGTTAAAACCTATCATGAATTGTGGCTGACTGGAATGTAAATGATATGACTGCAACTGACTGTAACTGTAACTAACCAAGGCTGACATAATAATGCATCAATAAGGCATTCTCAGCAGAATTTTATTCAGCTCCAGTCAGTCAGTCAAAATAAACACACCAACATATCATAATTTTGTGCAAAACTGTGAAATTTAACCTTGATACTAATGTTCAAAATCAAACAACTCTGCCTCCTTCTCTTTCCAGAAAGCAAAGCTCCGGTCAATGTATTTACAGATGTCTTCGTTGTTGAAACAGGAGAAGTCTGTGCCACTGCAAGACTCATCTGGAGTAGCAGTTTGAACTATAACTTTGGGTACATATCTGGAATCTGGACAGCGACACGGTCTTGAGTCACCAAAAAAGCGGACTTTGATGTCTTCGAAGCCATCGCTCCACTGTCGCCTCTCAGCCTGGATTTCCTGGAGAACAGCCTTGTGGAAGTCCCTCACTGTTTCCCAGGGGAAACTGCCCACATGGTCAAACACTTCAAAGCAGAGGAGGTGCCTCATCTTCCTCTCAACAGGCGAAAGCTCCTGTTCTAAAATGTGGAAATATCCCAGCATGAAGAGGTCAAGGGTCAAGCTATCGTGGCTCACTGCAACACCATCCACGTCTGGCAGGAATTGCTCCGGGGAGTAGGTTTGCCGAGGTAGTGGATTTTGAGAGGAGTTAGTGGAGGACAAACAAGAGTTGTGCACATCTTTGAGTTCTAATTTATTCTTCCAGGAGTTAAGTATCTTGTCCACAGCACCTCGTTGTTGGCAGAATTGAAACATAGAAGTGATTTTGTGTGGGGGTGATGCTCTCGTTACTTTCCCTGACACTACTTCCTGTCCCTGTCTCTGCTTCTCTGCTCTAACTGAAATAGCATATGCAGATTTCTTCCAGTGACTCAGAAAAAGCACGACTATACGTTCTTTCCTCAAGCTGGTTGTCTCCATCACAGGAAAGTTTTTTTCACAGTGGCTCACCTCACAGCCGAGGCCTCTGTTGGCATTCTGATTGTTCACTCCTGAGGCTCCAAACCTTACCTGACCTCCTTTCACAACCCCAGCAAAGGGATAAATCCCACCAATCTGACCTTCAAAGTTGGATCTTAGGTCTCTGACAGACACCCCGGACTGTTGGATCTCCCTCTCCACCCTTTCCCTCCGTGCTCTGCTGTAGCTGTTAGTCTCTAGACGATGGCTAAAAGCTGACGCCATCCCTATATGAGGAATCCTACATCCACTAGAGGTCTCACTGTGTGCTGGCACTGTCTCTTTGCTTTGCTGCACCAATCCCTGGCCTAAATCAATTCCTAAACTATCTCTTACACCCTGCAAACCCTTCATCTCCTCCATCATGCCTTCCACTATTCTCTTCTCACCTCCTTCTGTGGTCTGGGTCAGATTAGCCACCAGCAGTGACATACTCTTAACAATCTCTGAGACACGACTGCACCACCCTGGCAAAGTCAGTTGCATTTTTCCCTCTGTGTCCATCTGTTGTAGGACCTCTTTGTTAAGGGAGATGTTGACAATTGGATCGGGTAAAATCGACCTCAGCTCCTCGGTCAGCCTGGTCAGCTCTAGCTCATAGGCCTGGCAGCGCTTCTGCAGTGAAACAGTCTCAATCTGCTGCTGTAGGTACACCAGGTCATCCTCTGTTAGGAGCTCACCAAATGGCCCTAGGACTGCATTGTGAGCTTGGGAGTACTTCCAGCCATCCATTGGTGCGTAGCCATTAGTCATGTCCTGTTGACAAAGGGATTTTAGCAAACAGTTCTGAGAGAACTTTGTTAAAAGAATAATTTAACATTTTGAGAAATAAGCCAAGAGTTGTAAGTTAAGAGTGAACTATTTCTCGGCTGAGAGAACTGACTTTCTGTGTCATCATCATCATGAGGCTGAAATTATTGCTCTCAGCCAAGAAAAATAATACAGGTTTTAACCCACTTTAACACATTTTTGTATACTTTGCACAAACAAGTTGATTAATTTAATGATTTTTATAGGAGCTGGCAGGCAGATTTAGTTACTTTTGGACAGGGCAAGGCTAGCTGTTTTCCGTTGTTTATGGTGCTAAGCTAAACTAACCACTTGTTAATCTAGTGTTTACTATTAATCTCACTCTTGACAAGTGGCATTTCTCAAAAATGCGATTCTGTCAAATATGACTGTGTACACTGATTTTTGTGCCCTGCATACACATACGCTTAGGACCACATTCACACACTGCACCTACATTACAATATGCATTACAATAGCACAGGTGAGCACCTGTCTCCTTTGTTCCTCCTCATCCTGCAGCCTGACCTGTAGCTGCCGCACCATCACCTGTCGTTTCCACTCAGCTATGGGCCGACCAGCTTCATCATGAGTAGGCACCAGGGAGTCGATGTCAGCGAGGATCACATCGACTATCGGTACCTTCTCCAACAACAGCTCACTGTCAAGCTTCTGTTAGTGTTCAGCAATGAAAGGCAGTCAGAGTGTTACTGCTAAATTGTGAGTTTGAAGCCAGATTCAAGAGCGTAACATCTCGGTCTGTAAAAACTTTACAGACTCTATTTTTTGACGCTTTATATCCCATATTTCTTTATTTTATTATCTGAAGGATTGCCAAAATGATTATCCTCTGTGCACCATTGGGTCCTGAAAGTGGATCCTAAAAGCAAAACCAGGGATCCAGGTCTGCCCAGCTTTGGATTTCTCGACATACCAAGTGGTGTGCACGGGGTGGTGTCATGTACGTAGCCATCAAGTGCATATTTAAGAACCTTTTACTGCGTTCTCATTTTAAAATAACTCAGCTGGAAACATTAAAAAATCAGAGTTAGCAAAGGGGATTATCCTTTAGCTTTTATGTTATTTTTTTGCACTTTGTACAGAGTCCATGTTTATCTCGAAGCTCAGCCACCTCACCGTTTGTCCTGTGAAAACTGCAGTGAAGCCAGCATGTCTCATAGACTTAATAGACTTCATGTGAGACATCATAGTGAGGTCCCTCTCTGGAGGCTTCAGATGGTTGAATGATGTCACCACTGTAAACAAACATAACAAGAGTGCCAAAGGTCATCTGTACAGTTTTAAAATTAGTCGAGACGGACAAGAAGTACCGGTTATGTCTGAAATACATTTTAGGTGTTTTTGATTTGCGGTTTCATATACACTGATTAATTGTTGTCAGTGTATTCCAGTATGTATGTAATAGTGTAAAAATAAATGAACAGGTAGTTATCAATATGCAATGAAATGTTTCAAAACTTTGATGGCCATGAAACCTTAGTATTTATAAATGCAACGAAATAACAAGGCTGACAACAGTAAATACCTTCAGTATATAATGATTGTAATACTGGTGCACCAATACCATTACCAGTATGAGGTATTGGTCCAATATAGTGCTCATGTGTTTGTACTCATAATTATAAAACTAATCTGATACAACAACACTTGATTTCACTTTATGGCCATGTGGGTCACTACTTTGGAGATGTTTAAAGGATAAGGGATAATGATCAAAAGTAGAAGTAGAAAGGGTAGACTGCAAACCATACTCTGCTGAATTGTCAAGAGACCAGCAAGATGTGCAGACCGCCTGGAAAAGCACATATCACTGTGTCTAATCAAGCAGAAGGATTCGCTGGGAGTTTGAGTCTATGAATATGACTATGAGCTCCCCGACAGTCACACCACTCATCAGGGAACTGGTATTTAATTTTTACATAATCATAATCAATTTACTTGGTTCAGTGATAGTGAGAGTACCCATGTCAGTACTCAGTATTGGCATGTAACCACATATAAGTACGTGTACTTGATCGGAAAAGAAATGGTATATGTGCATCCTTAGACTGTATTTACATTCATACAGAATATGTTAATGTGCATGATTAAATGCAAATACGTAGTGTGTGCTAATCACCTGACGAGGCCACCTGTACATGTTGGATGGAGCCTGTGGTGTGTTTCTTTGAAATGTCTGCTGAACTGAGAGAGGAAGAGGTCACGGGAAGCGATGAAGGGTGGCGAGGCAGGGGGAGCACCTCCTTCACTGGCTGCTGGGGACACACACACACAGCAGGCTTGAGCTGTGCAGCTATACAGAAACATGTCAACATCTTTCCCATCACTTACCCTAAATACCATGTGCAAAAAGCTTTTATTTACTGATGTTTCGTGATTTGTGAAAACTAACCCTGCAACATCCATAACCTTTATTAATGTAGAAATTCTATAACGTCAGCTTTTTCAAGAGATGGAGTGATGTTATTCGTCCTTAATAAGCATTTTCTGTTGACCATACAATCTGACCAGAAAATAATCTTATACTCAAAGGTTCTGATTCCCTTTTTTATGTCATATTCCCCTTTGAATGCTGAATAAGTAATTGTGTCCTGTCATTGGAGGGAAAGCACAGTTGCAGCTAGTGATATTAGTAATGGCTCCTTTCAAGTAGTTACATCTGTGTTGACAAGTTACAGTCGTGTACTGTACTGTTTCATTCCCTGCACTGATGATTGGTCACCTTGCTGTTCTCCATATTGGCTCTGCTCAATTACAGTCTGGAGTTTTGAAGCAGCAGGAACTCCTCTTTCTGAAAATGACAAAACAACAATAATAAAAACATACAATAACAGCAATCAGGGAGCAAAAGAGAAAACGAAAGACCTATCCTGGAGAGAAATGTGACACAGAGCATCCCACAGCAGCTAGAATAAACAATTGCAAAGTAATCTTCTAAGAGACTAAGACCCCCTTGATGGCACACACACACACACACACACACACACACACACACGGGGTCAATTTAAAGAACAGAGGCCACAGCTTGTAGTACTTGCAAAAACAAGAAGTGGTGAAACAGGACCCCAGTCAGTGAAAGTACCGCATCCCACACACAGTGCAGGAGAACGTGTGTCAAAATGGAGAGACATGATATCTTGCTTCAGGGAATCTTATTGATTCACAAGCTCGATGCCACATAATAGCCTTAATACTACACATACAATTATGATTTTTCTTCAAGCTGCATACCGCAGCAGTTGTATAATTTGTTAGAAGCAGTGAAAATGCTTTATGCAATAGACATTGCCTTAAGTTTAAAAGATTAAAGAACTCTTAACGTGTTATATCTTCATTCTATCTGTGGCTGGAAGAATCTTGAAACATGTTTGATGTCTTTATGTGTTTAAATAGATATTTTTAAATATATTCACTGCATTTATCAGTCTAGTCTAATGCTTTAACTCATGGGAATGATTTGCAATATACTGTAAGTTTGCTTGCAGCTAAAATATTGCATTATTTGCTTCATGTTGTTTGTTTGTATCTCATTGTTAATTCGTCCCATTTTTTAGCCAGAACACTGTAGAAAAAGGGATTGCAAACAGGTCAATTCTAAATTCTGAATATTTTTTGTCATATATCAATGTATCACCTTTTCATTCAAATCCTTGGACCTTTCCTCCATTCCTCATAGTCTAAATGCATACAGAATATATGCAGTACTTACAGTATAGTCCAGAAACTGTGGAATCACTTTGATGGCAGATGAATACTAGGAGGTTTCAAAAAATGATTAAGATACTTAAAGAATAGTGGGGGGAAAAAAGAAAAGAAGAAAGTCCAGAAGCTGTTGCCTCTTTACTCTGGGGCAGCCGATACACAGTAAGACCAAGGAGCACCATCAGCTGGACCAAAACCTCAGATGGGGGGCCTTCTTAGTGTGCATAATTAAAGAAGTGGGATTGGGTAACCTGCGCCTGGAAGTATAGAATAATAGCTCTGCGGATGTATGTAGAAGACAACATACTGTAGGCTGGTGGGGCAGGTGTGTGCTTGTACTGAATCACCTGCTCACATGTTCCGATTGTGTGTGTATCAGTGTGTCCTCATCTATGACACAACACAACATTCACACACTACATTCTACATACACTCAAGACTGTTTCCCCTCCACTTCATGTAGCATGTGGTCTCTTGTGGCACAGAGATTTGGCTTTGGCTACACAAAGTTTTGTAGTTTGACTGCCAGCTTTACTGGCTCAGTTCCATAACGGCTAAGCTGATGTTCACTAGAGTTAGTTGTTAAGCAAGTTGTTAGCTACAGCCACCATTTTGACTGTGACCTGGAAAACATTTTTTTATCCATCATCCAAATTATCTTTTGCTAGTCATTTTATTTTAGCTGTTTGTGATAGGCTAATTTCATTTTCTTTGATATGAATTTACTGTTAACAAAGCTGCCCTTGCTATCTGATATGTATTGCTAATTGTGAATTTACTTTTGGGCTAACTGTTTAATTTTACTGTAGGTGATCTTACTTATATGGTTCTGAATTATATTATGCTTAAGTTAGATTAATTACTGTTTTGTACTTGTTACAATAGAAATATCTTGAGTCTGATTACTATTACTTGATTCTTCATGGCCAGGCCAGTCCAACTAATCTGACATTAGGCCTATATTTTTTGTGATTTTCCTTGTTAGGTTATTAATGAATTTTTATAAAACATTTGGTTTAACTGTTTTTAACTGTGTTTATTCATTTTAGTTTAGTTTATCTGTATGTTTTTTTATGTAGTCATGTATTCATTGCGGTTAAAAAAGCAAAGGCCAGCTGCTGCCTATGCACTGGGGTCTCTGCATAACGATGCATCGACGATAGCCTATAAACAGTCAGCGCAGGATGACAGGTGGACAAAAATGTGGAAACAGAAACACAACACGTGGTTAAATATTCAACATCCATTACATTGAAAAGACTTCAGTTCTTCATCTTACCAAACTTATTGTTCATCAATAGTGTGCTGTAACCTCAGTGCCTGGGAGGCTGCTGCCCCTCACTCCAGGGCCAGGGCCTTTGTATTAAGCGCAGTATTTCTGCCTCTGTTATTATGGGATTAGTCTGACTGGCCTTGTTGCAGATGAGCACCTGGTGAGTGCATAATCAATAATGGAAGGCCGCACAAACACAGGAACCGTCTCACACTGGTACATGTGTTCACCCTGAGTAAAAGTACAAACTGTTATGCAACAGACACTAGAAGAACATCAGGCTATGTTATCCATTAATTTGGACACAAGAACACTGTCTTGTTGGGGTCATGCAAGAACAGCTTTATTTACACATTTACAGCTGACAATATTACGTATCAACCGCGAAACATGGTGCATAAAAGTAGTTTAGTCAGGAGAAATACATCAACATCTGCTTCTGCTTGAGACAACAGTTTATTTAAATGTTTTTAAGTGATGAAAGCCCGTTCTGGTTATGGTGTTGAAATGTCAAAAATTGACCGTAGAATGAAGACATCTTTTAATACATAAAAACACTGACTAGCTAAAATGAGTAAGCATAAAAATGTCAATCTATTTCTTCATGTTGGTGTCCACATCAAAAGGGTACAAAGCTCCAGCAGGCAATCCACTTCTCAAGCTGTCCAGAAGCTAATTTATCAGTATCAGGGGCTGAACTCAAATCCAATCTTTATGATGGTTTACTGTTAGGTGACTAACGTTTGGGAGAGGACATGGTCCAGTGTTTCCCACACAAAAACTTACTAGAAACATATCATATTCATATTTGATGGCATGTTAATCTATCAGTTGCTCATGACAAGTCATGAAATCATTGAAAGGGTGGAATGAAAGCAGGATCAGGAGTGAATTTAGGAAATCAATATCTGATTGTGATGTTTCTGTTATGGAAGAAGTCAGGCTATTCTTCTTTTTGTTTTTGCCAAACAAAGATGAAAATTAAATTTGACAGGTTAATACAACACTTGAATTCTACAGATGCTGTTATGCATCTATGAGAAATGTAACAGACACACTACAGCCTGTACGACATTTCTGTCCTATGACTTTATTACTTAGATGTCAAGGTATATCTGCAGTTTGCTTTGAGAATATAATCAAACAGCAATGCCACAGGTTGACTGAAGAATTGACAACAATTAAACACATCAGACCAAGATTCTGCATAAGTTTCAACACTCATTTATTTAATCGCCTTATTTTTTTCTTGACAACTTTTGTTACGTGTCCACAGACATGAGAAAGAACTCCAGAACACTCAAAAGATAAATGTGAGCACTGAGATTAAGACTTCATAACAGGCTTGGACCTGTCTCTGTTTCTGTCAAGCAGCTCAGAGCAAGAGAGCAGGACAGCACTCTTCACTGGGGTGACACTTGACAAAGCAGCAGGCCAGTTGTTCTTATTCGTCATGGTATAGAGAGGAAGAGAGTTAATATCTGTGTGATGAGACGCAACACAGAAAATCTCCATTTATATACAAGACAGCCAAGAGGAGGGTTTCCAGTTAGTCATTACAAGGATCATGAATGACAATACTTTACAAGCAGCACTTCAAGGAAGGGGGGGGGGAGTTGAGGGGGTGCTGTTGTCATTAGCAAGCAGTAAGGCAGGAGAGAGGGACAAAGTACAGCAGAAGATAAGTGGACCTGCATGCTTCGATCCAGAGCTATGACAGTTAAAAAGCGGCCAAATATAAAATAATCAACTCATTTAACTTTCAAAAAAATTATTGTCCAGTGCACTAAAACTGTCTCACAATGATTTTCTTTAAAATTCAATTTTACATGATACCCTAGACGATTAGGGCTGGAAGCCTTTAAGTCATCTGCCAGTTTTAAACTTAAAAAAAATAAAATAAAATCAATGCAATTTGGTGCACTGTTGTTGGTTTGTTTGATTGCACAAACAAAAATGGCACAGTTTCAGAATCTAATCTTCTGCTCCCATCAGGGATAATATTTTTCAAACACAAACCAGTCTTTTCCATACAATCTTAAAACTTCAACATATAAATTAATAGTAAATAAAGATGCTTTGTGCATGAGTGCAATATATTTTAACAACATAATCCATCCTTTATAAATAAAACTTTCCGTTTGTCTTTCTGTTCCAGCAGACAACATACAGAGTACAATATCTATTTGTGTTTCACAAAACAAACAAAGTTGATTATACCAAGATGACCCAAAACATTCAGAAATAAATGCCATAATCCCACAAGGTTCTTTGCTTAAAGACAGGAATATCTCTTTTAAAATCACAGAAGTCACAAGCAACAGCAACTCTAAAGTGAAATGTGAAATACAATCTTTGTATTTGTCAGATTTTGTATAGATTTTTAGCTAAGTATTAGGCTGCAGATCTCAACAGGTTGATTGGCCTGTGGCATGCAGAGTCCTGAATACTTTATGTTATCTGAAGCTAATTATTACCAAGCAACAAACAAGAGGAAAATGTGAAAGACGAAATGGCTGGCTGACCACGTCTTTGACAGAGATTTAAAAAAGGAGGTGTTCTTCCCTACAATGAAAATGGATGATATCCCTTTAAGTGCAAATAAAACAGTAAAATTGCGAAATAATGTCTATTTTAAACTTTCTTTCCAGCAAATGCATGGTATTTTTTTAGTTATATCGTTCTTTCCATTTGCAATATTTATTTCAAACCACAACACTTGGGGTCATCTTGGCATCGTGCAAAATAACAAATGACAGGTAAAAGCAACAAGAAACCATCCCTGGACATAAAAGTCAAAAAAACACCAAGCTAATCATACTGCACTGGTTTCTGACACAAGCATCAGGCTGTCAAATATCTAGCAGCTACAGCTCAAAAGCTAAGAGGGGGCAAATCTTTTAAATGCAACATTTACACTGAGTGATAATGAGATTTACGCTGTACTGTACTGTTAGGGCTATACCGACTTAGTTTAATAGCATCACTGATAATATTAACATAGATCGTCAATATAAAAAAAGATCCATAGTATCTACTTTCACTCTACATAAAAGCTTCATCTTGGACACCTGTAACTAACTTTAGTGTTGATCTCAATGACGAAGGTGGGAGAGAAGACGAAGAGGTGAAGAAAGGGAGGCACTATTTGGTGCATGGACAACGTTCTTGCCCACTCAAAATAACTGCCTTGAACAGATTACAGGTCCATGTCAATTACAATTATTCCATCTAGCTACTAGACAAGACTTAGTAAACTTAAACAGTAATAGAGAAACTCTTCTGACCCATAACAGACAGAGCAACTTTTGATTTGATTAAACTAAAATTTGCCTACCCATCTACAGTACAGTTATCTTCCTTTAGAATTTATCATGTAAAACATCTTAGGTCAATTTAGCTAGAACTGATTAAGTTAAAGGAATAGGTTAACATTGTAGGAAATGGGCTTATCATGTTCTTGCTATTTAAGATGTACTGTATGTGGAGGTTAAACATAAACCAATGAGTCCTTACAAGGATGGCACCCTTGGGTTTGTACTGAAGTGACGATGAGCTTTGTGTAGAAAGACTGGAAATGGGGATAGCTATCCTGACTCTGTTTTAAGAAAAAAAAATCAGATTCACTAACACATTATAATCACATTATATAACAACCAACATATGAGCGCATGAGCTTTAGAGGTGCTGCTAGGCAGATTGAGCTACTTTTGGAGAGAGCCTGGCAAGCTGTTTATCCCATTTCCAGTCTTCATGCTAGGCTAAGCTAACTCCATGCTCTACCTTCATATTTACAGAGTGATATCACTCTTCTCATCTAACTCTCTAGCAAGAACACAAATACGTGGATTTCCCAAAATGTTAGACTATTGCTTTAACATAACATAAACACCAGCTAATGCAACTGCACAATTTTCTTAAACAATTAAAACAGTAAAATAATGCTTTGGTTATAACAACAGAATAAATTATACAATACATTAACCCAACAAAGACATTAAAGTGCCATGCAACGAAAGTGGTTTAGTGATTCTCTCACTATAAATAACAGTGCAGAGAACCTATAATAGCAACAATAAATAACATTATTCTTGAGGGTTTGGCTCACAAGGGATCATGTAAAAAAAATAAATACATGTAAATAAAAATAAACTAGACAAAAAGAATATACAGTGAAAAAGGCAAGGACATGAGTTATCTCTCCTGATAATGGATTATTTTGCCTTTTTCTAGCCAACAAACTCAGTTTTAATGAAAAAGAAATGACACATGAACAACTTAGCCTTTTTCATGCTACTTCAGTGTTAAAATGACTGATCTGAAACCTCTGCAGTGGAACAAATACTCTATGCTTTAGAGCACCAAGCCAATCCAAACTGAGGTAATGCACAGTATATGACGATGCATGTGGAGAAACATCCCATTTGATGTTTTAATTTCCATCCTCACCTGATGGCTTTATTTAGAAATACGCGAAAGGCTGATTTAAATCTGGGATTTTTTTGTTATTATGAATGAGGGAGGGACTGACCACATACTGACTTCCTACAGGGAACTGGTGGCATCACAGATGACAGATTTCTGCATGAAAGCTAATTAAAACTAGACCCGATGCCCAGCACAGGTAAGGTAATTAAGAGGTCTGGGTGGTTAATTTCTTGTATGTTTCTTCTAAAGGGCAGGAGGATCACACCATGCAGGGTCTGACGTGGCGAGTGCAAAAACAGAGAGGATTTTGGGTTTTGTTGTGTTGTCGGGATGAGTGATGATCGGGAGTTATGCTTGAGACTGGGGCAGACATTATCTAGAAGGTTATTTAAATGGTTGTATGTGTAAGTTTGTTTACATGGTCTATGTTCATTGGAACAGGGTGATGAGTGGAACCTTTAGATTGTATTTTAGTGTTTGCCGGTTTGTCCCTCACATCCTCTGAGCAGATGGAACCGACTGGACTGACTTTCTTCGGGAGAGCTTTGACCTGAGGAGAGGAGATGGAATAAAAGACTGAGCAAATAGGAACTTGTAAACACTGGTAAAGCAGATGTGGTCTTGCTTTATTTTGCAGGCCCTGTAATTTTGCAGTAATTTTACAAGAGGTTTCTAGAGAAGAACTTGGACCAGTTGGACCCTAATTTGGTCCTGTTTGCTGGTCTCCCCATTAGTGCACTTCTCCTGCCCAGCAGAGCTTTGCCATCTGTACCTCCCATTCACATAAAAAATTCTAACTGCATCATCCTCCTGTGTCTGTTTTGCATTTTGGCTTCTCTTTGCAAATCTGTAAAAAAAATCCTTTTGTTTTTTAAGCTTCTAAAGAAATTAAAGGAAATGTTGTCTGCAGTAAAAAAATAATCACTTTTAGTGCTCAGAACTCATATTTGCACTAAAATCATAGCCTGTGATGAGGGGTGACAGGCAGACTATCTTAAAGGGTCACGATTTAAAATGGTTGGGGTTACATTAAGTGGAAGCCTATTTCCTTTTTTCCCCAGTAATTAGTACCATATTATGTGCATTTACAGTAACATCTTCAGAAAATGATAGGATCTGTCAAAGTGCTGTTATATTTAAAATGTCACAGACCAACATAAATGTGCTCATCTGCATTGTAAATGGTTATTTTAAACAGTTGACCCGTACTCTTTCCGGTTTGTCCACCACTCACCTGATGGTGCCAGCTAACAGAGGGTTAAAAGCATACAGCCAGTCGTGCATCTCTTTGTCATTGGTGGCCTGCAGCAGTATCCCACGATGCTCTGTGCACACAGCAAATGTGTTGGGAGTCTAGAGACATGAAAAAAAAAGTTTATTCAAGTTCAGTTGGTTACCATTTATTTATCTAAAGATCTACTTTACTATTAAAGTGAAGCTCAGTCATACCCGCAGTAAGGTCTGTTTGTCTTCACTGTATTCCACCTTTGCAGATGACAGGTTGATGACAGCTCTCTCCACGCTGTCCCTCTCGCTGCGGTACAGGTAGACGTAGGGCCTGCGCACCACCACGTAGCGCTTCACCCAGCCGCTGGTGTGTGGCTCCAGGAAGTGCAGATAACCTTTCTTTGACACAATGGGACTGCATACAATGAAAGAAATATTAATCTTAAAGCCAAATGGATAAACTTGACCACAATCTTTCTTAAATTATTCTTGTTCTCCACATGAAAACAGATTGCAGTTTACTTATAAAATATTAAATTTAACCACAGTGAATAAGGATCAAGAGTGTGTGTGTGTGTGTGTTTGTGTGTGTGGTCTGACCTGACACGAATCTCCTGTATGTCAGGAACAAAGGTGCATCCTTTGAGCGCTCTCTTTCTGTCCACTGGGCTGTAAGGGTCCAGATCTGGTGTGGAAGCTCCTGAACTGGGTTCAGTGTGTCTACACCACATAAGCATTGTGTTCATAATGTGACAAAGGGGAAATGGTTTAACTGATGCAAATGAATGATTAAGATAATAAGAAGACCTAAATAATAATGACCAACAGTAAAATGTTGTCATAGGTAAGATAATCCTTTTATACAGATAAAAGATGTATAACTAGTAAAACCATACAATTATAAAACACGTCAGACTGAATAGATGAGTTATTTAGTCATTTAGTAAATGAAACACCTAATATCTGAAACACCTAGGAATGGATCCCACTTTTCCTGGGAAAAGAAATTGTTGAAGGCAGCAACAACAATGGTTTGCAGTATTTTAACACAGTGTTTGCAGTGAGTGCACGACAAAGCAAAACTCATCTACTGTATCACCAAATCATCAAACTGATGCTATATGAAACACAACATGTACTTTATCTTCTCCGGCACAGTGGAGCAAAGTACCTTAAACAGACCAGTACACTGTATTAAACTGATACTGCAGCACAGATACATACCTTATGTCATAATGTCCCTCTACCAGAGAGGGGCAGGTAGAGGACGGAGTGAGCGTGCTCAGTGTGGACGAGGAGGAATCTCTCATTAACGACGCAGACATCTCAGAAAGCTAAAACATACACAGTCAACACGCAGAGACGCATTCAGGACAAATCATGCATGGAGAAACACCCACACACACACACACAAGAGAGACAAACACACATACAGACAAAACAAACCAGCAAACAATTAAGCACGTACAACACAGACATGCATTCAGAGAACAATTCAGTCAGACAGTTTGTCATCTTCTAGCAATGTACTGCAGAGCCATTTCTGTACCACCACAACACAAATCCTCATTATCTAAGAGCCCCTCTGATTAACACGTTAAAGAGGACATGCAGGAGACAGGGTTAGTAGAAGCCTCACAGAGTCTAAAAGAGGAGAGATGTGGATGGGCAAAGGAGAAAAGGGAAGTGCAGTTATTTTTTAGTCTGAAACATGGCCATACTGGTTCTGGCAGACAGATTTCATCAGTAGTCCTGAGTCAATATTACTGCTCATCCAGCTGGTTCAAACAAAGTCCAAGATTTGTTTGTGAATAATATTTAACTGAAGTCTACTGAGTGGTAAAGAAGACTTAAGACATGAGATGGAATAAAAAAGAAAGAAACAGGGCTGCAACTATGGATTAGTTTCATTGATTTATCTGCAGATTATTTTCATGATTAATGGTTTAGTTGGTGAATTGTAAAAAAAAAAAAGTGCATCAATATTTCCCAGAGACTTCCCAAAGATTCATCATTTACCATCGTAAGTGACAAAGAGAAGCAGCAAGTGTTGACTTTTAAGAAATGGGAACCAGCAAATGCTGGACATTTTTGCTTGAGAAATGACTAAAATGAATAATCTAGTATCAAAGCAGCTAAAATCTCTCTTGATTGACCACATGATTAATCGACTAATTGTTACATCTCCAAAAAGAACTACTAAAAAAACAGGAATCTATGCTGGAAAATGCTAAAAAAATAATAATGGATGAATGAAATGGCAGAGAGTCGCTGAAGTGTGGGGCTTAGATATTTTGCGGTAGACATTAAAGGTTCACAAGGATTATCGGGCCGGGTTAGAGGGCCTAGGCTGGGGCTCACCTTGCTCTCACTGGCACTGCTGCTCACCTGGCTGTACTCCCTGTTGAATGTGTGCATCAGCAGACGCAGACACTGGAAAGAAGAGAGCAAAAGATTCCGGGACAACGTTGATTAAAATCTCTGTCCGCTCAAAACCTTTACTAAAAGGAAAGTTAAGTTGAGACAAAAGTTCTAGAGGCCTCATAGAGAGCAGTCACCTTAGCAGCCAGCTCCCTCTGCCTCTGGTTGGGGTTGTCTGGGGCAGGGCTGCTGCTGGGACTCTGGCTGAGGACGGGACTCTTTGCAAAATCGCTGATGTCGCTGCTCTTGTAGAGAGCGTCCTGTCCCGCCTGCAGAGTCGCCTCCAGCTTCTCCCTGAGCAGCAGGTAGTGCCTGGTCTTCTCTACCTAAAAACAGCAGCAGGTACACATTTAACTTCAACAACAACGGCTGTGGTCCAGAAAGGCTCTGCTGGTGTTTCATTGGGACTGGTGACATTTCAAGTAGGATGTGAAAAAGATGATCACAAATGCTCTCCTTTGTTGAGACATCAACATAAATTATTTACTTTCCAAGTTATTGATATTGCTGTTGTTCTGTACGTGTCAAATTGCTCATAAAATGCTGTCTGCTGTCTGTTTATAGCAATTTTGATATTAGGCTGTGCAGTTACAAAGCCTCCCTTCATTTTTATCTGCAGCACCTGATTTGTAGAGATAATCAGAGATGTGAAATGCAGCTCATCATTATTTTAGCTCTGTCAAGTGGAAACCCTGCATCTCCACATTTGGTGATCTTGAATTCTGAGATAAACTGAAAGGTTAAGCATTCCTTTAAGGGCTGAGAAAATTATCCTATTTCTGGAGTTGAATAAAACATTAAAAATGCAGTGAGCGCGAAGCCGTGATGTGCTGGACAGACATGGTTTTCACAGGACAGTGACAGTTTGTGACTGGTCTGGTTTCAAAAACATTAAAAAAACGCACTTACACCAGTAAAAAATCACTCCTCTAACTTATCTTTTCCAGTTGTCAGCTCTCTCACAAACTCTTCAGCCTACAAACTGACCTCCTGCAGTAAACTGAGCTTCTCCAGCTCCCACTGGTGGTCAAGGATGAGGCTGTCGCTGCGAGGCCTCCATCCAGCCAGGTTCTCCTCCCCTCGAACGTACGCCACCGAGGTGTCCAGCACGCGCCTGCGGCGGCGCTGCATGCCTGGTGGCAGGAGAATATAATTCTCTGTGAATATTATAACTAAAAAAAGTTGAATAGGAAATGTTTTTGTTATTTCATAGTTATTCTCTCTGATTCCAGTCTCACCTGGACTTCCGTTGTCAGCTACATGGCAGAGGGTGACTTCATAGACTCCAGTGACACGGTTACTGAGAGGGATGAAATTTCAATAATTAACTGGCATGAGAGGTGATTAAATAAACTACCAACACATCTTTTAGATAAAGAGTATTTGAAGTCCAGAATCTTGTATAAGATTCAGGCTGCATGAATCCATAAAGTTGTACCTCTCAGATGGCCGGAGGCAGCCGGTGCTGAAGAGGTTTCTGATGGAGCGACAGGCCGGCAGCTTCGTATCACGGGAATAAAACACCATGCAGAAATCTTTGGTGATCACTGTGGGCTGGGTGCAGTTCTCCATCTAGTTAAAATGTATCAGGCAGAAACAAATCAGCCCGCAAAGTGTACCATTTGAAGTTCCGTAAAGAACAAATGAAGTAAAAACAGTCACATGTCAGCTCCAGTACCTCTAGATAAGCAGAGAGAGTGATGTAGATCTTCTCCCCGTAAGGAGTGACTCTGTTCAGAAGCAGAGAGTTGTGCATGGAGCTGTCCCACGCTGCTTCAAATCGGTAGAAGGTTCTGCAGCATGACAGTCAAAAATGTTATCAACCATCAGCATGACTTTAAAAGAAGTGTCCACCTTACGACAAGTCTAAGGGTAAATAAACATTTTGTTATCATAAATGAACATTGAAAAGATAAAATGATTGTCAGTATATACCTATGATCAACTCCCAAGGAGACACTGCCATTAACAAAGGATAAAGAGAAATAAGACATGTGTTAGAAAATTTATTTGTAGCTCATAGCCCTGCAAATAATACTGACTCATGCAGACTGAAAAATGCACTGAAGGCAAAACACATTTGATGATAAAAGGCACAAAGCAGCTGCCAATATGATACAGGTTTGTTAAGGAATGAAAAGAGACATTTGTTAAAAATACAGTACACTGAAAAAAGAATTTAAAAGTCATACTTGTCATTGTGTTTTGGCCAGAAATAACCAGAAGAGAGGATGTTCAGGGACAGGATGTTTGGGTCTATGATGGTTTCGTCGGCCTCTGGCGTGTTTCGAATACGACCTGAAGTCCAATAATTCACAATGAGAGAAGAACTGTACTTTTTGAAGATTTCTCCTCATCAAAAACTATCTGACCTGGCCAGAGATTTTGCTTGAATTGTCTTTATTACTCACCAATAACCAGTTCCTTCACCTCTTTCCACTCAATATCATTTCCTGTTTCATGAGCAATGGTGACTGTGATCCTCCTCTGGATGCCCTGTGGAGTCGAGAGAAGTTGGGAAAACGAATGATGTCCTGTTATATTTATTAGCTAATGAAACTGAATAAAGCTCATAAATACGTCATCAGGAAACACAATGGTAATTTAGTGTAACATGGTCAGACCTGATGTAGGAGGAACATGCCGTGGCAGGGCATCCCACCTCTGTGGTCAACAACAGCTGGGATGTAGCTAGAAACAATCAGTCCATCAAATGTTAATAATCGAATATTCAACTGAAACGACCTTCAAATTCACTACAGAAATAGGAAAAAAAAAGTGGTCTCTGTGCACACGATCCACTTTCAGACTCACTCTCCATTAGCTTCCAGCTCACAGATCTCAAAGAAGACCATGAGGTCGTATTTGGCGTGACAAGGTCCCGCAGTGGAGCGAGTCAGAGTGCTGAGCTTTGTGGCTGGCACTGGTGGAAAGAAGAGAAACTAATAGGTGACAGAGTACACAGGAGTTTACTAAACTGAGCTAAACTGGCAGAAAAAAGGGACTTTTTTTACTATTTATTGGGATTATGGTGTGCTTAAGAATTGAAGGTAAGTGGATAATCTTTGGCCTAGTTTGTTAATTAATATCATGATTAAGTATTCTTTTGGCTAATCATTATTCAGTACTTTGATATGCAAATACTCAATATGCAGTGACACGACTTAAAGGCTGGATTGATGATTTGTTTGGGCATCATATCCTATTTTGTTTTTTTCTCAGTGGCAGTCGTCATGACAGTGAACATTCACATCATTCTCTAGATAAATTAACTTGACAACTGACTGCAACCTTAATTTAGTGGTGAGTTGTGGCTCCAGTTCTAATTTTAAATCTGCAACAAATGGTCCTCCGGGCCAGAGACTGAGCCACACTCCACACAGTGACCAAAAACAGCTGATTCAAAGACTGAACCCAAGGTGCCAACCCAGATTAGGATGGACAAAGACATACCAGAATTGTCCCAAAGGCCACAGCATAGCCTTGCAGTAAAATAAGTAAAATAAAAATCTAACTTTTTTATCTACTGTCAGTCATATTAAACTGCTAACCTGGCTTGGACAAGGGCATCACCCTGGGGAATTGCCTCCTGGAAGGTCTCAGTGGACTGAAAGACAAAGAAACCAAATATGAGCAAACTTTCCTTCCTTCCTTCCTTCTAAAAATATCAGCTCAAAATTAGTCACAGCTGATGGAAATTCAGATTTCTTCCTGACCTGATCAGGTCCTTGCAGAGTGGAGGGAATGGTTGTTTCTGATAGTGACCAAACACCTCAAAGACAATGGGCTGAGTCTTGATGTACTCCACGAAGGATTTTGTCACCTCTACTTTGATCTAGCACGAAAGAAAGGAATATTACTCATATACATAACTCATTAGGCAAGTATTTTAAAAGACAAGTGCAAATACTGCAGTAGTAAAATTTGTTAATAACAGTCTGGGTGTGCTGTGTTTACATTTTGAACATGGTAGAAGCCCAGCGGAGGCCCTCTTCCAGTGTTCTTCAGTGGCTCTGTTGAGAAAGCTTCATCATGACGGTGGATGAAGCTGAAAAAAGCGATGCCATTATACAGCCTGACCTCCCAATTATTTAGAATCATTTAACATTTTAATGCATACTGTTGCAAAGTAGAAGATGTAGTTGATCAGTGATTTCAATCATGTGTAACAGCTTTAACTAGAATTTGGTGATTACATTTGCTTATTGAGGTCATTTTTCTGAAGATAATCTAATGCCAAGACAATCTGAACTTTACTAACAGTGTATGTCAGTTAAGAGGTGTACATGTGCATGCCATAAAATATTATACTAAAAAAGAAAGGAAAACCAGAGGCATCTGGTGAAAATTATATGTTGTACACAGTATACTAACTTTAGACAGACAATATTATTTAAAGGACTTTGGTGCTTAAACTCACTTGAACTGGCAGAAGATGTCGGCGTACTCGGCTGAGATGCTGGAGGCCTGCAGGACGGTGACTCTGAAAGTGAAGGTGCTGCCGATCTTCAGGTGAGACAGAGCCTTCTCCGTGGAGAGGTCCAGAGGAAGGTCCAGACCCAGACTTGAAGTCTTCGCTGGGCTTTGCGGAGCCTCAAGAGAAGCTAGATGAGACACAGGAACAGCGTTTCACATCATTTTCCCATTATTTCACAAGTGGACACTGATTATGGCTACTTTTCAAGGAAATATATAATCAGTGGACTAATTTAAACTAAATTTGATACTCAGTTCTTCCTATCTGATTAAACACTATTTTATATACGAACTATAAGAACTGTAAACACAAGCCCAGTAAAGGTCCATTTAACTCCTCCATTCTGCCTGGTGAAGAGGATTTTTTCACTGTGTCATGATCCACAGAGTGTTAGGCTACACAGGTGTCAACGCACCTGGACAGGTGTTATTGTTGACTTCATCAGCAGAGACTCCAATGTCGGCATTCTGCCCTTCTCCCTCCACAATTCGCAGCTCCTCCTGGGAGGTGTTGGAGTGAGAAAGACCACTAGGACACGACTCAGTCTGGAACTGGAGCACAACAGAAAAACAATCAGCTTGGACCCCGTTTGAAATGCGGTCAATCTTTATTTAACGAATTTAATTTAATTAAAGCAGGAATTCAAACCGCTGATTTTCATGACTAACATTATACTTGACTTTTAATGGTTGTAGAGGACACTTTACCAGTACAAACAACTGGCCACCTTGTACCTTTTCAAACTGTTTGTCTTCAAAGGAGATCTTGGCAGTGCCTGACTGCCTCACACCAGAGCCATAATCAGGGGCCTCTTCATCAGCTGAAGTGAAACACAACAAGAGGACAAGATGGTCAACCAGCGTCACAATCATTTCTAGACACAAGCAACTCAAAAGAACAGCTATAATGACATGATAAGACTAATGCTGAACCTTTGCTTGTACCTGAGATGGCCTGCACAGCCACTCTGAGGAAACCTTTCACCTCTCCTTTCTCACTGACGATGGCAACGCGATGTACCAGGGGCACCGGGTACAGCAGGTTACTCAGGTACACAAAAGCTCTGAGGAAAAGAAGGAAATGATTTTAGCATCTTCTGTGCAACAAAAGAGGATGATTTAAATCAATACTGCCTCCCGAAGGGGGGAAGACAGCATCCCATCGCTGTCAAGTTGGCGACTGACCTGCCGACCAGTCGGAACCAGGGAAAGCGGTCGTAGAAGGGGTCACCTCCGGTCAGAGTGTGGTCACAGTCTTCCACAGCACTGCTGGGGAGCTCTGCAGCACGATCATACATTTCTCTCATCAGGTCCAGCCTCTGCCTTCAGGGGACAGGATGAAAAGAAGAAAAAACTTATTATTTGGGCCCTGCTATCAACAGTTTATGTGCTGATGCAGGGATCAAAATGGGACATTAAGATCACAGAACCGGCTTTGAGCAATGTATTCACTTTTCTTCATGACGAAACCACTGTACCTAAGTTTCTCCAGAGTCCAGTAATGTGTGGCTCCATTCTTTTGATCTTGCACTTCAACAGCTACGATGGTCTGGGGGAAAGGTCGTCTCTCTCTCTCTTTGGCCACACTGGGGGGCAGCAGGTCGGGGGGCAGGGGAGAGTAGAGAGTGTCTGTCAACAAGACGAACTGGAACTGCACCTGTCGGTGACACAAGACATAAAACATGACTGACTGCTTGTTTTATGCCCTCCCGCATCCTGTCTGGAGAAACAGAGAGAAGAACAGTTCTGATGTGGTATTCATTAAGCAAAAGCATTACTGAATTGCATTACTGAAATCAAAAACTGGGTTAGGCAAAAAGTATAAGCTGCACTTGCAGAACTGTGTATTATATTATAACGACTCACTGGAAAACAATCAATGGTTTATCGAGAGACTCACACAAGTCCAATTAAACACACTTTTGTCAGCTGCCCCTGTCAGACGCTCTGCCGACAGTGTGGAGTGTATTGCAAACTCCTAAAGCACCAGCATCACATTAAAACGATGCAAAATTTCCACCCTGACTTTCAGTCAATCTTGAGACTTTTACAACAAAAACTGCTGCATATGGAAGTCAATTTGGATTATGTTATTTAGAAAAAAAATGTTTTATGTTACCTAAAAATAAACACAACAAACATAAATACTGACATGTAACACATGACATATCACATTTCACAGTGCACAGAACACCTTTTTCTTCAGCTCCACACTGATAGCATTGGCCTCTTTGAGGAAGATGGCGTTGCCCCAAAGCAGATCCCTGAGAGAGGTGAACTGGTAGAAGCGCCACTTTCTGAACGCCCACAGAGCCAACTCGGTCTCACGCATTGTCCATGGCACTGGATGGCAAGACACATGACATGTGAGTACATATTGACCACATAAAATCCTGGTTCAGGGGTGACTGCTTGACGAGTCAGTAACAGTTAGAGGTGACAGCATCACCTTCTTCTTCAGGCTCCTCTTCTTCTTCGGGAGACTCAAGGTACCGAGAGTCCACTTGTTTCTGAAGAGCTTCCAGTTTACTCTCATAGTCCTGTGAGAAGTCATAAGATCCAGATCAAAATTAGTGTGTTTGAACTATTATCTCAAATGCTAAATTGCTGTATCAAATGCACTCACCAGCCTCTGTTGTTCCAGCAGATTACTGGCTTCTTCTCTTTCTTTGCGGTACTGATCTTCGAGCTCCTGAAGCCTGAAGAGGGTTCAAAACCACATGTTAAAAAGTGTTATAATTAAATGTGAGTAAATAACGACGTAACATCCCATTGATCATCATCAACTTTCTTCCACTGCACACCTCTGTTCCATTTCCTGCTTCATGTCGATGCCTTGTTTCTCCAGCAGCTCCCTCTGAGCAAAAGCCCAGTCAACGGGCTCTATTGGCGTTTCAGCGCATGGCGTCCTCTCTCGCTCCAGACGCGCTTGCTCGGGGTCGTTGAAGCGAAAAACGTGGCTCTTTCCCATGATGATGCGGTTCCCTAAAGAGTGCACATGGAAACAGACAAGTTCAAATACACTGGCACTTTGTCATATCAACACTGTGACTCAAACTTTCTCTTTCTTTTGACACATTTCTCTGCTTACTGTCTTTGTTTTACTTTTTCGACAGAATAACGAACAGCTTCACACATACCAGACCGTAGAGCAACGGGAGAGGTCACTCTCTTTCCATTGACATATGTTTCTGCCCCTTCACATGGCTCCAGGAAGACGCACCCTGTTCAAGAAAATGTTTCAACTATTACAGCTAAAGTAACAACACATACGCATACTTATACATATACACATGCACATAATAACACATAAACATTCAAAATATGTTTCGTTCATTTACTGGACAGAGCAGTTTTTACCTTCTCCCTGAGGGCCAGTGGTGCTGCTGAACGTGCAGTGTTCATCTTTGATAAAATGGCCGCTGAGAACAATGTCTTGACGAGTCTTGGCGTTTTCACGGCCAACCCTGAGGGAAGATAAGATAATCCGCTTGAGACAAACTGCCAGAAACAGCACGGAATATCTGGACTGAATCTCAAAATTTAAAACCTTACTTGGTGATGCCGTCTTTGATGTAGTACAGCAAACACTCTGACATCAGCGGGTCTTCATTCAAGTTGACCAAATGAGGGGTCTAAAAGGTAAACCATTTGTTGTTTGTGTGAGTTTAGACAGATATTGTGAATATATCCATTGTAATAAAATTATTGTGCAACGGTGAAAAGCATCTTACCTTTTTTGGGGAGAAGACGCCCACAGTGCCTCCATCTTCTCTCATAGCAACGCCCATCTCAGCCAGCAGGGCCTCTCTGGGGGACACAGTCACACAGCATCAGAACATACAATTTTAGTTATTAGAAAGGTTCAAGTTAAGGATGTTAAGTTTTTGCCTTTGATTTAAAAGTAGAGCTGAGATTGATGGGAATTATTTCAAGCATCTGGCCAAGATCCAAACCATTAGACAAGTTAACATTTTGACCTGATGGCAATAGATAATAATCAATAATCATAATTTATTTTGAAGATAACATGAACTAATTTCCATAGCCTGGATAAGTGGTGGACTGACCAACAAACAAACAGCCTGTCTGTCACTATCTCTAGACCTATTAATATGGTGTATCCTCGTGACAAAATAGTCTGGCAATCCAACAACAGACTCTTTAACACTTGTCCAGATTCGTCTTAAGGATAAAGTTTTAACTCAAGTGGACCACCCCCAAACACAGGTGGGTGTTAAAAGGCTGAATATACTGTAAAGGTCTTGGGGGAGAATCATCTGGTGGAATGCTATGAAACCCTGAATCATGCATGAATATGTTCGACGAACCTATCCATTCGGATGGCCTCAGTACGTCGCAGCTTCTCCTCCCATGTCTCATTGAGCTCTGCAATGATTTTCTCGGTTTCCTGTCGGTAAAATAGAGATAAATATCTAAGAATACCACACGCTCAAATTCACTTTGCAGCAAGCCCATATGTAAACCCCCATTTCCAAACTCTAAGCACAGAAAATTTTCACCATCAACCATCGTACCTTGAGCCTCTCAATGGCCTCCTCACTGGCTGGGCTGAAAATGCGGTCATGGAGGTTGCTGATGGAGCCAGCACGACTGGACAGGGCCGAGAGCGAGGGGGAGGGACTCATTCCTGTCATGGCATTGGACACTGTGGAGAGATCACCCCTTTGATTGACAGCCTGGCGATTATTTACAAAGTTCTTGTAATCGCACAGGTCTGCCAGAGAGAGAGGCGTTGCATGGAAGCGAGCAAGGAAGGAAAGAAGGAAGGAAGGACAGACGGACAGAAGGTAGGAGCAGACGCCGGGTAATTAAGGAGAGACATCAGGGATTGAAAAAACACGTGGAGAAACAGGTTTTTTTTAAAAAAAAAGGGGGAAAAAAATAGGGAAACAATGGGGAGGAGTACAGAAAAGAAGAGAAAGCTCAAATAATGGATTCAAGAAGCAGAGGGCATTTGCTTACCAAAGCCATTGCAGACAGATAGAAAAGAGCAACTCAAACTGACAGAGCACAAAGTGCCAAATTTTTCCTCCTCCGAACTACACACTTGACAATCTGGCAAGCATGAGAATGTTATGAGAAGAAAAACCAAAATCATGTACATCACTACAAAGCATGAAGACCAATTCTACCCTGATTGTTTGTCTTTTTTCTTATGTTCTGCATGTCTTAATGTCTTCCAACTGTTTAGCACAGCCCTTGGTAGCAATGCAGGCCTCTAAGCACCTGACTCATAGCTTCAGGTAGCTCCACACACAGAGAGCCAGGATGTTCCTCAGCAACCTAAAATGGCGTCCTCAAAAGGCCGTCCTTTCCCCTATGATCACTGATCTTGTGAAAACAATATGCTTCATGCCAAAGTTGGCTTTGGCTCTCTGCGCTTCAGATTTTTAAGATGAAAATCATCATTTAATTTAAAGTTCCCGATTAAACCAGAGAGAGAAAAAAACATCTTGCCATTGAAACCAGAACTAATTGAAAATAAAAGGAGGCCATTTTGCACAATTCCTGAAAAAAAACGTAACTTATTACAGCAACAAGGTTTAATCCCATGAATTTCCCCATTGTGGGACAATAAAGGAAATCTTATCTTATCTCAAACATTATTTTTGTGTACTCTAATCAAGTAGGATTTAAATATCTTTTTCTTAATTTTCTTAATTTATCTTTTTCTGACATCTAGTCTCTTGGGACTGTTCGTTTGGTCTCTGCTGTGGTGGAGAAGGAAGGCCAGCGCGGGATTCATTTCTATTAGTTGCAAAGCGCAGGCTTGCACGAGTTATACACACATTTCAAACCAGCGACGACGGGGCCGGTGCAGCGATACGCTGATAGGACAGAGGAGAGAAGAGAACGAGTGTGAGAGGGACCCACACTCCAAGCTGCCATCCTCTGTTGTAAATGTACAGTCAGAAGATAAACTGCACAAAAATTCTAAATTCAGGTGTTTATATGCTGATTTATGTGCATTTTCTGTGAGTGAGAGTTGTGGTTGCCTGCGCGACACTCACTCTCTATGATGTCTCCCAGGCCCTGTGCGTACAGCAGGTCTTTGAGACGAGCCACCTCCTCTTTCAGCTCACGCACCAAACGGTTGTTGGGGTCCTCATTGATCACAGCGTTGCATCGGATCTGTTTGGCACGATCAGCGTACCTGGAGGGATGGAGGAGGTCAGCAAGGTCAAGAGGCTGTTAAGCTGTAAAGGATGATTGCACAGGCTCTGCATCTTGAGTTACAATGACCAACTAATCACAATACGAGCCTAAAATGACAAGGACACATTACTAAAGAAAGGATGGTGCACGCATCACCAAACAATTATTGCAAACCACAAATAATGCAACACTACTGAGCTACATGAAGTCCATTTTCCTCAGTAATATGCAAATGTCTGCAGCAAAATGTTCCAAAAGCACATCAGTACATCTATTCTACACTGTGTGACATTATCTTCAAAATGAAGAGCTTTCACTGATATTTTCCTCACCGGAGGGTGCTCAGGGTCTCATCATAGTTAATGTCAGCAGGGCTGAGGGCAGCCACCATAGCTGTGCGAGAGTTTCCTCCTAAAAAACAATGAGAAAACAGGTAAATTGAGACAGAAAATGATTGCACTGCAGTGAAAGCTATGGTTTAATATAATGTGTACATACCCAAGTTCTCCCTCAGCAGCCAAGTCAGAACTGAATCTCTGTAGGGGATGAAACTCTCCACCTTCTTCTTTTTCTTGTTCTGTACACAGATTAAAAACAATTTCTTCTCTGATCACGTTGAATTAGTATTTTAAAAGGTATCGAAAATATTTGCTGTGCTGCGGGTATTACTGACCTTGTTTGGTGCTGAGTCCTGACAGTTGGAAGGGAAATGAAATGTTTGTTAATTCGAACATCATAAATAAGGATTTGTCACAGTATATTTTTGGACGACTTGTCTACAAAAAACATACCACTTCGGCAAGAGCTGAAATAACTTTGCCCAATGTAGTTAGAGATTTATTGATGTTTGCTCCTTCCTGCAAATATAAAGAAATAAAAGTCAGGCCTATGAAGTATTTAAATTCGAAATACTGCTTTTAAACAATCTTATTTGAATTTTTTGTTTCTATCTCCTCCATGTGTGCAGAAATGTCATAAAAACAACCTTTAGACAGCAGTTTCCTCTCACCTTCAGTCTGGTCCCTTTAGCTCCGGTTGAGTCGGCTCTCTCACTCCCAGCCAAGTCCACCAGACTGATCTTGCTGACCTTTGACAATACAGAATATTTTCAAAACAAGATGAAAAAGATGAAACATCCACCACAGCTAACATATTTCACCTGAAACTGCACCGAGAGAGCTGGCAGTAAAGTGTTGTAAGCAGCTATCGATCAATACAACATCAGAAAATAACACCACAGACGGTCTCCACTCAGGTCATAAAAGGTAATAAAATCATTCATCCATGGTGAAGCAGGGCTCAAAATAAGAAAACTATTCCTCTTATGGATTTGTTTGTCTGAGAAGGCAGAAAAACATCACTTCTTTCACTCATACGTGGTAAATTCTAAGGCCGGACTATGAGCTGAGCTTGTTGCCAGAACCTTTTCTGATGTGTTATCTGTCTCCATGTCGTGTTTCTTCTGCGTGAAGATGATGTTGAAGACAGCGTGGGAGCGGCTGCTGGTCTCGTTCATGTTGGTCGCAGCCACAGTCCTGATAAAGAGGGGGAAAAAATGCTGCGTTAGGTGCATATTACTGACTCACTGTCTCCTCCATCCACTAATTCATTTATGCATGCATCCATAGTCCTCATGTCTTCTGTCCATCATCACACACAGTAAATCAAGGAGCCTATCACTATCATTTAGACTCTCTCTGTCACCTGGCCTTGTTTCCAGAGTCCATCAGGTCTTGGATGTCGTTGTATGAAGTGACGGCTAGCTTTGACAGATCCTCAACATAGGGTCCCATCAGAGGGTGCTCTCTGACTCGCAGGTTTCCTTTGTTCTTGGGATTCAGCAGGTCACGCACACGCTCACAGTAGATCTCCATGTAACTCACCTGCAGGTTATGGTGTAAAATGTTTTTATGAGTTTTTACGTGGTTCTCATTACCATTCAGTAGCTCTTGGGGCAATACAAGATTGCAAATTAGCTTCTGACTATCTGATCAATTACAATATCAGCTGCCCTGCTGAAATATTTGTTATATTCCTTACTTTAACCTATGCTCTGCAACAGCAGAATTTAATTCACTGTGCATAGAAAAGCCTCCGAATGTGACATGTGAGTTTGACATGACTCACCTCCACAGAGTAAGACATGCTGTTGTCATTATTGCCCTCGTTGATCTTGGTGAAAAGGTCCTCACACAACTAAAAAAAAAAAAAAAAAATGAAGAACAGCACTGTGCTTACAATGTTTAATAAATGTGCTTTGTCGGTAGGAATATTTACATTCCTTTGGATTTGTTGTTTAATCATAGGCCTGAAGTGCATTCTGAATTACCAGAGGAATAATTCCTTGCTGATCCTTCTCCTGTCGTCCCATCATGGTGTAGCTTTTGCCCGCTCCCGTCTGACCATATGCAAATATGCACACGTTGTAGCCTTCAAAGGCATGAAGCAGCATCTCCTCTCCGATGTCCTTGTACACCTGCATCTGGGATGCATAGTTGATGTCCTCAGGCTGCAGACAGGGAGAATAAAGATGAGAGAGACAAGTTGGTATTTTTTTGCAAAATGAATATGCTCTAACAGACAAGCACACTCGGTAAAGGCAAACACATTTTGATCAATTGTTTTTATATAATTCGTAGTTTGATTAAGAGCAAATAATTCTGTTGCTTATTGGAGTAGAGATGCAGTGAAACTCACCGTGGTGTGTGACCAGTAAGAATAATCAAAGTTAAAACTCTTGTTTTCTTTTGGCTGTTTAGGGTTCAGGATTGCTAAAATAGAAAAAGAAAAAGACATGTTATTATCGTCAGAAACTGAGTCGCTCTGATAACCTGCTTATTCTGTCATGTCAGTGTATTTACTATCAGTTTGAAGCTGCCGGATAAAGACTGTGAAAACATTCAAATTCATAAACATTGTGAATCTACATCTTTCAATGCAAAACATTCTGTCTCTCTCACACACACATGTCCTAACACACACATATTCAGTTTAAGTTAACAAATATTTTCAGTCATGATCAATTCAGTCAATTGTGTTTTTTCATCTCGATTACAGACGGCAATGCAATTGTGAGAAACAGAAATACAGTTTCAACAAAAAATTACATATCAAAACACAAAAACTGGGACTGGATTTGATGCCAAAAAAATTGACTTTTTATGTGCTTCTCTCTAAAGGAAACGGCTGACCTCATCCACCAAAAGATATACAACCCTAAACAGCAGGACAGCCCTGGAGGACCAGCAGTTAAGATGCAGTAAATCTGGCTACACTGTGATCACAGCATCCCTGGTTTATTTCCAAACAGGGATGCATGTTGCATGCCATTCCCCCTGTCTGTTCCAACCTTCACATGACAGCAAAAGGAGCTAAGAAATATACATACAATCAGAAATGTAACACCACTGTGTTTAACTGAATTTGAATTCTTGGTTCCTTTAAATCAAGTTTACCACCATGTAAAGTGTCAAAAACTCATGGAATGATAGACGTGGCCTCACCAGGGAATCCATAATGCAGCACCACTCCTCCTTTTTTAAAGAGATGAGTCATGTAGGACACGTAGAACATGAAACCGTAACTGAGAAGGAGCTGTTGGCTCTAAACCGAACTCACTGCATCGCCCCCTGTGGACAGGTTCAATTCAGCAGCAGGATGGCAGCAACGCTCTGCTGACACTGGCAGTCGCTCAGAAATAACACTGCGTGACCATGCATCCATCCATTAACTACAACCACTTATCCTACAGCGGGTCACATAGCGGGTGATCATAATGCTGAAAAGTTGAAATTGAAGTTGAAATAATGCAAGTTTGGCTCTAATGAGGTCACTAAAAACACTGACAGGCACAACAGGATGACATTCCCTCCCTCTCTCTCTCTCTCTCTCTCTCTCTCTCTCTCTCCCACACACACACACAGACACACACACACACACACGCACTTGCATCATCTGACCCCGTGTCTGGGCTCAACCAGAACAAGGAGGTCTTTTTGGTCCCTGCAGCTCGTATGATGAGAGGAGAGCTGCAGCGAGCGGTCATTACATCCTACACACACACAGACACACACACACTGACAGGCTTCAGGCCTGACTGAAGCTTTTGTTAGGTTCTCTAGCTGCCAAGATGCCATATGCCTCCCTGCCCACCCTCTTGTTACTGGAGCGCAAAGCTGCCTACAAGACAAATAACTTGAGGTGAAATGCTAAACCCGGCTCGATGCAGGTCAAAGAAATAAGATCGGACCAGAAGCATCATTTCTGGGGTTCACACTCCAAAGCCACAAGTGACACTTTAAAAGATACAAGACCTTACAACTGCTCTATCAGACTATCTCAATTATTTATATGAACATGTAGTGAGTCGGGTTAGCAGACTGGAAAATTATCTGACTAAAGAGCCTTTCAAGAATATGTCAACACTTATCAGTTTCAGATCTGTTTGATATCTGTTTACTGTAGGTTTAAGACCTGATGACAGAAACTTGCAGTGTGTGTTCCCAGTGGCCTGTTTACAATGCACACGGGCAAATGGTAATTAACTGTGTGCGTTTTCCTCGTAAACACTGTCATTTAACAGCATTTGATGTAAATACAAAGAATATCAAAGTATTCAATTTTTAAAAAAAACTATAATATTTCTTAGAGAGGAAGAAACACAAATGGTATTTTACAGATTACTTAGTATGAGAAAACAGACAGATAAGATAAGATAAAATTAGATATGATAAGATAAGATAAGATAGCCCTTAATTAGTCCTGCAGTGAGGAAATTCACATTGTCACAGCAGCCCAAGGACAGCAAAATAAAAGTGCAGGTATGTCGAGTAAAAATATATAATTACATATAAAGTAAAGAAGGGAATATTTACAAGACCTGTAATAACACTCTGCTTTAAATAATTATCTACGTCAAGTCCAGGACGACTTCAAGTCACCACTGGGGGGGGGTCAGTGCTGGCAAGTGCACTTATTTTACCATTACAGCCCAAACAAATGTGTGTTGGTCATAGTGTGCAGTGCCTGCTTCACATTATTGCTCCTCTTAACAACATTCAAGTCCACATCCATTCAAAGTTCACTTTTACACGCGTATCATCTCAGACAATTCTGCTCAACTCCAACAAAAAAATGACTTGGGTTTGTACTCACTTGTGGTGTTTCCTGACATCTGAATGATGCACTTGCTTTCCTTCCCAATCTCTCTGGAGTTGAAGGGACGGACCCTCACCGCCACCTTCACCGAAGCCCCAGCCATGTCGCCGGTGGGTGCGTGAGTGAGCAGAAGAGCTGAAGATCTGTGTGATCTGCACAGACACACACCTGGAACCTGCACAGGTAGAGAGGGATTTCATAGAGACACACGCAGAGACGTCTTGGATACATATCGAACAGCCAGACAGAAACAGAGATTTAGCTTCTGCTGTCTGTCTGTTGTTATTCTAATCAAATACTGAGAACAGCTAACAGCCTATAATCAGCTAAGACTATGACACATTCTCCATTTTCAGGTCCTGAATCAGTCAGTTTGGCTTCAGTCAGAGACACACAGCTCCCAAAACACGCTGACTAAATGGCTGGGTCATCGTTTGGCAGGAAGACCGTCCACATCCCTGCTATTCTACAATAAAATGGTTGCTTATTCTTCGGGCATCATCTCCCTGGCCTCTTCTACCACAGACTGATGGCCTTGTGACCAAACTGTATCCTCTCACTGCTTCACACCAAAGCAAATAACACACATTCATGACTGTCTGGAAAAGGCTGTTTTTCGCGACATATTTGCAGTGATTTGCATCTCATGTCGGTTGTTTTTCCTTTGTAAAAACCATTTAAGGTGTTTTATTCTGATTTCTCCCTTAATGATCAGATAATTCAGGGTTATTTTTACGGTTTAGGTGCTTCAAGGCAGCGCGGCGCTCATCCATCAGCTTCAAGTGATGAAAAAGACAATCCCCTGCTGAGTTTTTTTAAATAAGAGATTACCTGCAGAGGATAGGCAGAGGCATAACATCTAACGAGACATTTTTTGGAAAAGAGAGCGAATATTTCTAGGCTATGTAAATATTGTCTCCTCCATCTTGCTTTGCCTGCCGCACCTCAAAGACAGCAGGCCGCGTAAACATAAACGACACAGACTCCAAATCATCTAACACTGCGTCAGAAAGGAGGTCAGCACACAGAAGTAGAGAAGAGACAACATTAACAGCGTCCAAGAGCTCATATGGATATCTAGTTGATTCAGGATGCCAGCAGTGTCATTTTTGTTTAGATGGATTTTAGGTTTTGTTTTTCGTTTTTTAAAGACAATTGTTGACGGCTTCGAATCAAACATCCTGACGCAGCGTCCTTATTTATGGCCTCACATGTCCGAGAGGCCTCGAAATCACCGACACACAAGCATACTGTCCTCACCAAGGCGTGACACCCATTAGGAGCGATGTTGTGCCGTGAAAAACATCTCGAAGGAGCCGCGTCTTACCTCAGCAATTCAGACTCGACGACCGCGGAGGGTGAATCCTCTGCCCATTCAAAACAGCGCCAAGATCCAACGGTCCCTCCTTCGTGAATCTCCTCAACAGAGTGTACTTTTTGTCTTTTTTCAGTCTTTGGTCAGCCTACAGCATCCCTTTCTCTGGCGCATCCATACATGGAGAATCCGCCGGGGGCAGGAGTGAGTGAGATAGAGAGAGAGAGAGATTCAGCTTCTGCTTCAGCAGCGGCGCAGGGTTTGGCTGGAGCGCTGAACGCAGCGGTGCGTCAATTGGAAACGAGAGTGGGAGACAGGAGGAGGGAGGAGCGAGAGCCAGACGGATAAACAGGAGGAAGGGTGCGGGATGCTCCAGCTGCTCGGCGAGAGTCTGTCCGTCAGTCAGTACGTACGAACAGAGGGAAAATGGCGACGTTCCTGTGCCAGGGATGCTGGGAGGCGGTGATGACATCAGCATCAGCATCATCGGCAGCCATGAGGCAGAGCGACGCAGCACAGGGGCACATCAGAGAGGGGAGGGAGGGGCCCAGGGATGGGCCATTACAGGCATTAGATAGACAAATGAAAGCGTGAAGACCAGGGGTTCAGAGAAGACTGGGAAAATGTAACTGCTTTACTGAAGAAGCCAAACTGTAGCCACAGAAGTAGCAAACATTTTCTTTCTTTACAACAAATCCAGTGGTGCTCCAGGAACTACTTCAGCGTGCACAGATTTGTGTGAAACATCAAATGACCTCAGAAGTAGAGCTTCGTTGCTCATGAATGACCTGAGAAATTAAAGTCGATCAAAACAAATCTCACACTCTCTTGTTCTGGACAGTTCAGCTGAAGAACTGTGACAAAGTTTCCGTTATCCTGAGCTTTGTTAGGGCTTCTCACCCATGCTGGTTTCAAAGGTGAATTACCAAGCGAGCAAAACTGTTAAGAAGTGCAAATTTGTTAAGAACATCAGAGAAGGAAGATCTTGTGCTATCTGCTAATTTTGTGTACACAATCATTGTGTCAGATCAGTTCAGATTGTGCTCACGGGATGCATTATTCCCCCCAAAGACAGCTAAATTACCAGTACCTGGTATATTTGGTGCTTAATACAGTAAACCAATGTGTGAAAAACTGGATTTTACAGTCCGCTCCTAAGTCATCCACTTCAATCCTTGTTTACTTCTCAGTTAATTCCAAGGACATGAATTAAAATCAGATAAACTGAAAGCATAGCCTAATGTTGCAATTTAAACTAGGATGTCATTGGGTAATTGGGTGTGACTTTGGTATTTGGTTAACGGTATCACAGTGTTTTGCCCCCTTTTCTTCTGTCCACCCCCAGCTCCTCCTCCTGCTGCTCTGTTCAGGTAGATTTTGAGTGTTCAGTCCAGTGCAAAGGCCACTGAGAGGGAGTCACATTTATTTACCAGTGGTGTAATTATTGACCCAGCAAGACTCAGAGAGGGGCACCACTGGGAAAACAGCGTCTGCAATATGAGATTCAACTCGGTATGCTACATGAGGTCTTATTTAAAACAGTTGTGAGGTGTCAGTGCGATCTGGAGTGTAGGAACAAAAGAAGACAAAGAAGACAAAAGAAGACAAAGGTATAGGCTCTCCCCACTGGGGATGGACAGCTCTGCACACACACTAAATTCAATCTGGAGTGAAGCAATCTAATGAATAAAATGAGCAATAAAAGCTATAAAATTACGCTGTGAAAATTGCTTATGTTAAACACTGGATCCTTTCCATTTTACAAAACCACTGCTGCAGTCCTCTGTTTAGATGAACAACACTTTCCATGGATCAAATCAAATTTGAGATCCATTCTGATGTCCAGTTTGAACTGCCATCTGACTCAGCTGGACCTGTGTTTGCAGATTCAATCTGTCTTTCAAGACTTAGGTTTAATAATTTCCTATTCTACATTTCGCTGTCCTATGTGAAGTCATTGTGTGAAACTTTGTATTGCAACAAGCAAACATTTCATTTAACTGTGTATGTGTGGTGTGTTGGTGTGTAGGTGGGTGTGTGTTTGTGCCTGTCCCCCTTCCTCTTCTGAGAGAGCAGATTGGCTCTCTGAGAGGAGCCTCCTCTTTACAAACACAACGCTGCTGTATGACTGAAGGGGCAGATAGAAAAAACAAACCACCTCCAAACTAACCTGAACTGGTTCTAAGCTGCCATGAGCAAGTCCTCCTTTTTCCATAGGAGTTCAAGAGTCAAGTGCTCTGGGTCTAGAGCAGGACTGACAAAAAACTGTCCTAGTGGATCCAAACTACACACACTGATTATTCTTTGCACTGACAAGACTTTCTATAAATCCTGACAAGCATCCTAGTATTTATTAAAGATATTTGAAGTGTGGACCATGCGATGGTTGAATAATCAAATAATAATACCCGTGACCTGTATTGGATATTTCCGCATCCACTCTCATCAAAATGCAGAAAAATACACTGATAACCACCAACTCAGATGCTATTTGAGTATTTTCTCTTTTTGAAGTTTTTAAAAATTGAACCCTTGAACCGAAAACCTACAACATAACACACTTTGCTATTTACCACAAGTTTATGGGCCATTGTGTCCCTTATTGTCCTAAAGTCAAGGGCAGGGTGGCAAAAAGGGGAGGCTCACCGCCCCATGGCCAATAGGTCAAAGACCTGTTAGTTTAAAACCTTCATCAAAACCTCACTGTCACGTTCAGTCTCTGTCTCACTCGGTGCAGGCTTGCCAGGAAACAGGACAGCAGCCGTGATGCAGCGGGCTTTGTTCAGCCGGTGCGCGCTGCTCACCCAGCAGGCAGCAGCGGCCCTCGACACTCCGCTGGCCGCGAGGAGCGCGCCTCTGCTGCAGCGACTGGACCGCTCCATGTCCTCTGTCAGCATTCCGCCGCCGGCGTGCATGCTCCGGCCGCTGGAAGCTCCACTGCGCTACCTGTTCGGCCCAGGACCCTCAAACGTTCCTCCACGTATCTTAGCTGCAGGGTCCAAGCCGATAATTGGTCATCTGCATCCAGAAATGTATGAGGTAAACGCGCTGTTCGCAAGTCACACAGAGTCATTTAGCAACAGTTTGCAGGGTGATTCTGACTACTCTGAAGTGGAGACTAGTATTTTTACATTTTTTACATTTACATTTTACATTTTTACAGTTACATGTAAATGTCGTGTCTCTTGGCTACTCCTAAGTAAAATCTGCGGTGCTTGGAATGCTACCTTAAACTAGTTCAGGGTAGCTTTATTTCATTTTTAACTTTAACTCTAATATTCCTTTTGCTTGAATATTTTTGTCCTCCGCTGAAATGTTTTGGCAGACCAAATTCAACTGAAAAGTTTGCTGTTGCACATCAACTATTAATGTTAACATGTCAGTTTTCTATTATCTTCAATGGATCAAACATCAGTAGTTTGTGCGTAATTGTGGCTTGTGCCCACCTTCTGAAATTTGGAGCTGATAAACCAGGTTAAAGCGTTGTTTTCACGTTTTTATTGTGTGTTCTCAGATCATGAATGACATCAAACGAGGGATCCAGTACGCCTTTCAGACAGAGAACAACATGACTATATCTATGAGCGGCTCCGGGCACACAGCCATGGAGTGTGCAGTGTTCAATACGGTGGAGCCCGGAGAGAGTGTGCTCGTCGCCATAAACGGAATCTGGGGAGAGCGCGTAGCAGAAATTGCAGAAAGAATGGGTATGTCTTTACGCACAGTTTTACGCACGCACCCACTGATGCCAAAGAAGATAAACAATTACAATTAGGCTGAATGCGCATTTTATCACCATTCCATCTATCCATCTCTCACGTGTTTTAATCATTAGGTGCCAATGTACACAGAATGGTAAAAACACCTGGAGGATATTTCAGCAATAAGGAAATTGAACAGGTAGGCAAAACTTATGGCTTAATTATTTTACGGTAAAGAAATCACTAATCACTTTCACCGTCACTAACCAGAACACATATGTCATTAAACTCCATTTTCATCTTTCTGTAGGCCATAGAAAAACACAAACCTGTCCTGTTCTTCCTCACACACGGAGAGTCTTCTGCTGGCCTCTGTCACCCGGTAGATGGCATTGGAGACATCTGCAGGAAGTGAGCTTTAAATACACTACAAGACGCACGCAGTTTCGTGCAGTTACCAAATATAATGTCATATATGTCACCGCTTACTGTCATATCATCTGCAGACATAACTGCCTCTTCCTGGTTGACACAGTTGCATCTCTTGGTGCAGCACCGATTTTTATGGACAAACAAAGTAAGACAATTAGAAAGGATAAAATTTCAGAAACTAAAGAAGTTAGCATTACAGTGTGGCGGTGAGTTCTATAATCTGCCTATTGCTGCACTTCCAGATATTGACATCCTGTACAGTGGCTCTCAGAAGGCTCTGAATGCACCTCCTGGCACAGCACCTATCTCCTTTAATGACAGAGCATGGTGAGCAAGGACTCTGTTGCGTGTGCCTGCATGCATGCTTCCATATATGAGTCCTGAATTGTCACAAATGCGCAAAAAATGAGACCAAAAAGTGGCCGAAGCACACATCTCTTTGTCCCTCTGTTACACTTCACAGCCACAAGATGTTTAACAGGAAAACAAAACCAGTATCCTACCTCCTCGATATGACACATTTGTCCAACTACTGGGGTTGTGATGGCAAACCAGCCAGAGTGTAAGTGCATTATTATTATTATTATTATTCTCTTCATACCACCTTAACCTTTTTTTTAACTAAAAATGCACCTGGAGCAAACAATCAGAGTAAGACTTTTTTTTATTTAAATTTTAAAAACTAAGCATTTCACTGTGCTGCAGATGTTCACATCAGATTCTGACAACAATGTCTGTTACAAGAAAAATATCTTATTACATGTGCTCTTTCTCTGGTTTTAGATACCACCATACTGGTCCAGTGTCTGGATTCTTCGCCCTGAGAGAGAGCCTGGCAATTCTTGCAGAGAAGGTAAAGGGAACTGGATACATCAGGGAGTTTGATACACATTGAGATGGGGACTGTGTGCTCACTATGGTGTTATTATTTTTGTTGTTGTTGTGTTGTCTTTAATTATGCCAATCACTTTTAGTGGAACCAATAGGTCAGTTTCTTTGTTCAAACCACCTTTACACCTCAAGCGAGGAAGAAGCAGTGTTTTACTCACATAGCTCTCTGACAGGTCTCACCTAACATCTCCTTAGTAACTCCACTGATCTCTGTCTCCCTCTAGGGGCTGGAGGAGTCCTGGAGGAAACACAAGGAGGTGGCAGCCTACCTGTACAGAGGACTGGAAGACTTAGGTCTCAAGCTCTTCATCCCTGAACGGGTGAGATAGACATAAAACAAAACAACATGCGGGGTAACTAGTGTTTTGTGCATAAGGACAACAATGAGCTTGTCTGCAAGAAACAAAACTAGAGGGACAAATCACATTGAAAAAGAAAATAGACATGACACCAACCAATAATCAGTCTCACAGTCTGAAACCCTGTATACCTTAGACACAGCGCTGGGTTTGTTGCACTGCAAACTTCCTCACTGATGTTGCACTGTTGTGACCACAGTTATTTTGTGACATGTACTGCAGGACTTGAGGCTTCCCTCCGTCACCACCATTGCTATCCCCGAGGGCTATGACTGGAAGGCGTTGCTGGTATACATCATGAAACACCACCAGATGGAGATGACTGGAGGCCTGGGCCCCTCCATTGGCATGGTAAGTTGCTGCTGGTATTTCAACCTGAAGAAGAAGAAGTGTCAGAGAAGTGTATGCCATCTTGGTTATGGTTATCAACTGATCTTTGTGGTATAACCATCAGTCTGCAGCAGTGGATAATGATTTTAAAATATTTTTTTCGACAGCCCTGCATATAATAATGTGTCCATGAGAAATAAAAGCTACCTTCGTTCCCACTCTAACACTAATCAAACCAGACGTCCAGACCTGACCAATTTCAACAGTTACAACAAGAGCAATGTCCTCGGTCTGGCTTCTTTACGGCTCTCTGAATCACACGGCTGAGTCACCACAGGCTCTGATGTACTGTTCTTTCCACCTCTCTTTTCATTAGGTGATAAGGATCGGATTGATGGGATACAACTGCGAGAAGACTAATGCTGACCTGGTACTACATGCCTTGGCAGACGCTCTCAAGAACTGCAAAAAGAGCAAAGCTTAAGAGACCAGTGCATATATTTAGCAATTTTTACTGTGCTTGTGACTGTAAAGAGTATATAACACATTGGTCTTGTGCTTGCTTGTATAAGTAGGTTAGTTTTGAAATAAAGGAGCAGATACTGTCATATAGTCCATGCTGTGAGTGTACTTTAAGATGTCAGTAAAGTGTGATTTATTTTATCAAACGTTTCTCCTGCCTCAATGTGTGGTTACAGTAAGAAACTCATTTCAGAAATGGCTGCAAAATTATGTTAGCCCTACTTTTAATCACGGTATTGAACACATAAAATATTGAACACATAAAGACACATAGTGCCTGACGGTCTAAACTACATTTCCCAAGATTCCCTGCTATGACTATAAAGCTACGTCTCACTGGCTCAACACCATGCAGTGTAACTATTAATTTAGTGACATTTAATCTTGTACTTCGGCCCGATTTGTATGTGTATTCCTACTGGTTTGATTGCCTTTGAATTTAATAATGGCGTGCCCCGTGAATCACACAGGTAGGCTGATATTTATATTCACTTAAGAACAACAATGTCAACAGAACTGTTAATTTATTAGCTAACGTTTAACGTCACGGTGACATACTAACTCTGTTTAGGCTGGCTACATGAAAGTATCTAGTATCTGCTGGCTTAATAACGCACTGTAGTTTATCCAAATACAAATACAAAATGTGTCCTGAAGTATGACTACGGATCTCGCTTGCTTCCAGCTCAGCCTAAGATTAACAGTTTGGGATTCTGTAAAAAATTTGAATGCAGTGAATTTTCTTTTCGGCTAGCTATCTGTAAAAACGAAAGTAGCTAACATTAGCTTCCGTGGTAGTAAACAAATTGCAACTATCGCATATATTCAGTTTGTATGCTGCAACTTTTGCTTATCGAACAATGACTAATCAGTCTTTGTCATCGTCGATCAACATCGTTACAGAAGGGATGCTAGGATCATTTCGCCTTGTTTGAAAAGTCTCAGTTTTAATAAATGCGATAGAGATCAGCGACCTTCCCCTGTGCGAACTTTAATCGTCTTCTTCTGGTTCTTTCCAAATGTTGACTATAACGTAGCATTACTGCCACCTAGGGGGAGCTACGTTTGTCAGCTCCAGACTTTGTTGTGTCGACAAAGTAAAAGAAGCGCTAAGCCTCAGTTTTTTTGTTCTTTATCCTTGAAACGTAAGTTACTTGATGGTGATGCAGTGTTTGATTGATAACGATGATAATATTAATAACAGTACGTTTTAGAATACTCTCAGGAGAAAGTTAAAAATGGCATGTCTTAACATTTTGATTTGTTGGTTAGGTTTGTTTTTATTTCTTGTTTTTCTCTTAATCATAAACTGGTCTGTCATGGGGACATTCGCATTTCCTACAAATTATATGACATTACCTCTTCTTTGACAATAAATTCAAACTTCCTATGAATATAAAGTAATATCAGTGTATTTGTGTATACAAGTGGAGTACATATTGGATATTCTTTCTCTGTTTCAAAGATAATTTAGCATGAATTGTTTGTGTGCTTTACCATCAGTGGAGCTGAACCCAGTCCTCCTCCCTCTAGACTGGCTTCTGGGTACCTGGGAGTCAGATGAACCTGGGGAGGGCTGTTATCCTACTATAAAACCTTTCCGCTACACTGAAACACTACATTTCAGCCACGTGGGACAACCAGTCATCAACTTCATGTAGGTTATTATATAAAAGTTGACTTAAAACAGGTTTCAAGCCTGTTCACCCTCTAACCAAACCCAGTACCACTGATGGGTGTGGTTAGTTCAGTTCAATTTAATTTATTTATACAGCGCCAAATCACAATAAAAGTTGTCTCATGACACTTTCCAATTAGAGCAGGTTTAGACTAAGCGCTTTCATTAGATTTTTGGAACAGAGACACAGTGGCGAGGAAAAACTTGCTTGAACTGTTACACCTGTAACCACACCCAGCAGTGATGTCATGAGTCATGAGTACACCCATACGTCACAGCAGCAAGATGAGAACTCAAACCACAGCAGGTCAGCAAAAAGCAAGAGTATCTGAAAAGTTAATAGCAAAAAGTTTATTTTGTAACAATGTTTGATAATTTCTTTAAGAATGTGGATCCTTGCTTTGATATTTTCACCTGAGCTTCTCTCCTGTGGTTTAAGTGTCTGCGAAAGTGAGAAGAAGCAGGATTTTCCTTACTGTGAAGACTTGTGGTGTGTTTGTTGACGACTCTGCCATGAGATCTGAAATTCATTATAAACTGACTTTTTTACAAGACACAGTGGAAACAGTGAAAGCAGACCCAACAGTCCATCAGATAAATAATTGCAACACCATATCGGAATAACTTTGTGAAAGATGCTTGGTCTAGAAGGGAACAGTGTGAGTGTCTAGTATTTAGCTATATTACATTGACTCAATGTATTTACTCAACCCATACTCTAATATAACTGAACTAGATTTGCAGCATTGAATTAACTGGTGCAAGTTTGTCTTGGTGTGAAAGTAAAAAAACTGCTCCTGATTCCTGTTGTTTTGAAATCATGCTGCTGACAGACTTCAGCCGAGTCCTCACTGTTGTTGTGTTTGACAGGTTCAATGCCTTCCATGCAGAGACCAAGAAACCGCTGCACAGGGAGTGCGGCTTCATTCGAATGCAGCCTGGAACCAACAGAGTGGCATTTATCATAGCACAGAACTCAGGTAGTTACATTCACATCGCTGTGGTTGTTGTTAACAGGTTCCCACTTGTGTTTCTGCAATATGTAGAAATGATCATTCTAGATGTGCAAAGGTCGGGGATAAGAAGAAGCTTTGACTTGTATGTTGGGTTAATTTCCCGGTCAGTGTCTTTGTCTAAGGCACTGGCTTAGATCTGGACTTGGTCCCTGGGTGCCGCTGCTTCTCAGGGTTTAGTTAGATGCAGTGAACAAGACCGTAATGTACTGAGCAGATTGTACGGGACAGAAAAGATTCTTCTATTATTCTTCTATTATAGCTCAGTGTTCAAATTCAACGCTCTCAAACATTTTTCAAACAGTTTCAAACAGTTTCCTCTTGGCTGCCCAAAGTACATGATGATCTTCCCTGTTGACAAAAATAATACTCCGATTGTGCTTATTGTGTGCTGCCAGTTTAATCCTGATATTGCATTGCTGCCCTAAAGACAAGTCTGCAATATTTCATCTCCTCATTTGTGACAATGAAACTAAAAGAGAGATTTTGGTAGAGTTTTTATTTTTAAACTGCATTTTTTTGTTCTTATCATTTTAAAAGATACAACATATTTAGCCAAATGAAGACACGCTTCACATATTTTGAGTCCATTGCTTCTTTTTGTGCAGGTCTGGTGGAGATCGAGGAGGGAGAGCTGACAGCGCAGCAGATTAACCTGCAGAGCCAGGCTCTGGCCAGGATCTCATTCGCCAAGGAGCCACATGTACAGCAGGTGAACCTAAGTCTCTGATCACGCTTAATGCACTCATGCTCAATATTAATTCATTATTAATAAACACATTTTTTTTGCTCTTGCTTTTGTGACTAGTGACCTCACCTGCTCTTTTCCATCTTTCAGATTTCTAGAGTGTTTCAGCTGCGACCAGATGGGAGACTGGAGCAGACAGTTTCCATGGCAACAGACAACCAGGCACTGAAGCAGCATTTGCACATCACCTACCGTCGGTTATCTTGACCCAGCAGGCTGACAGGCTTGTTGTACACAGAAATACTTTGGTCAGGAAATCTAAATGTAGCTAAAATAAAAGCTTGATGTGTAATCACAGTTGTGTCAGATGATATAAACAGGTGTACAGCTATACAATGGTGTAATTCTGTAATGGTAAAGAAGTTATGGTGTCAAAATGTCATAATAAAGCTGTAAAGTGTCCAATCAGTGGGATAAAGTATCATAACATGATCAACATAATAAATACATGGGTGAAGATTTAGTTAAATTTATTATGGATTAAAAAAAATGTTCACACACACATTTATAAATTAACACTGTGAAGGTGACGCCCATCAAGCATACCACACAATCATCCTGAAGAGCTATGGTATTGGCAGTCTTTATACTGCAGCGGTTTCAGATTTTGGAAGTCTCAATCAAAATGTAAAAAAAAATAAAATCATAAATTAACTATTTACAAATTAAAAAGGAATTCAGTACCACTAAAACAGGTTGCATCTTTGGCCAAAAAGGGCAAAATGAGACCCAGCGTGTCGTGGTCTACAGTGTCCAAAAAAATCGCAGGAAAGTTTAATAAGTCACAACATGTCGGATCATATTTGTAAAGAGACACTGTTTGTGCTTTGGTACAGTACAACATCGTGAACCAAACCCATGACATGTAAGCAGCTGAAACCACCTGATATCAGTTTTAGTGCAAAGTGAAAGACATTTTCCAAACTGAAAAAAATTAACAAGACCCAGCCAGCTGAGCAACAATTTTCATTAAAGACGGGGCTTTCACCTTCATCACTCTTTCAGTTCTGGGACAAGCATCATAAGAAAGCATCAAACAGTTAACTTCGGGAGTGCAAACAGCCTCCCACTGCTCACATAAAATTGAACACCATCATACAGTTACATCACTGGAGAAGCCTGCACCGGCGTAAGCAGTGTGAAAATCTGTAGAAGAGGTGGAGTGACACAAAGTTGTTCTTTTGCCATTTATGCTCTTAAATATATCACTGTGACTACCCTCTGGGTGAAGGGTAATCACTCACAGATTTATCAGACAAACACAAATGTAATGCTGATGAAACACTTGTCGGTGGCCATTCAGCGACACACTGATATCTGCTGGCAGGCTCAGTCCCCATCAAGCGCGGCGACCATCTCCGCTCCATCATTTATTGACAAGTCTGAGATTTCTGTCTCATATATCCAACAATAACGATGACGATAACGACTCTCCGCTGCTCATGGTTCCTTCATGATGTAGACGTACATTGCAGTGAGGAAGTACTTCAGGGACTCGACGGCAGAGGAGAGCCAGTGGTTTTCAGGGGTGAGATCCTTCTTCACCACACATTTCGTGATCTCTGCCTGATAAAAGGAAAATGAGATTTTAAAATTCAGACCACAATGAAACGCATGCCTGTCAACCCTCTCATTTTTTCCCCAGGATGCTGCAGTATTTTACCCCTCTCTCACATTTTAATATTTAAAATTTCCCCCTAAATCTCACATATTTTTAACCTTTCTAACGACAAATATAAAAAAAATAAAATAAAAAAAGCTTGGTGGTAACGTTCACGGTAAGCATGACAGACTTATAGATAGACATAACTGCTGGGTCTATTTGATGTGTCTGTTTATCAACTGTAATTAAATTTCACCAAACAGACCAAGACATGAGGTCATTCTTTGCCTTCACTTCAATCACTGCCTTGCCGCCTATTTACTGAATTTATTTTGAGCAAACAAACATATCCCAAGCAGACAAATACCAATGCATTTATAAGATAAAAGTCTTACATGAGTCAAGCAAAACAAAACTTTGACTAGCCTCTTTTTTCTTGCTGTCTTCCCTCCAAGGGAGGGTCATGAAAACAAATATTACCACTGCAAATCTTTGCTTCAGATCAGCCAGTAGGAAGCTACAGGATGATTCTGAGTGAGTTACCATCAGATTTCATGTAATTCCTCTAACTTGGACGCTCAGAGCTTATGAAACCAAACCGAGCTCTGATCCATAAACAAGATAACAAGATGAATCAGTCACTTAGCCGCCGAAGAAGCGACAAAGACGACCAGAATGTTTGGAGCGTTTTTTCCCCTCCTTTTGCTTATTCAATCATCAACTTGTTTACTCAAAATGTCTCAAAAACTCAGTAATCATGCAGCAGTATTAGTCATATAGAAATCACAAATATCAGAAGTAATATTCATTTAGAAAATGGGAACATTTCAAAATGAATGTAACGATTTATCACAACACTGTTCATTGTATCATGTCCTTCAACAATCATTTGTATCAGCACGTACAACAGAGGTCGCTTACCCATCCTCCCCGTCTCTTCAGCCAAGGGACTAGGAATTTGCGGACGAACTGGCCTAGACTGTCCACCAAGATGTGAACGGTGGTTGGATGACCAAATCTGACACAATCCACCGCCAGGGCTCCAGCTACTGCATACATGGATACCACCTTACCCCACGTTATACCTGCAGCCAGAAAAACAGACGCCGCTGGGTTATGTGTCACGTCTTTAATTATGTGTGTGGATAGTTGTGCAAGCGCAGATGCTCATTATTAAATTGGCCATTTTTTCCCAATTTATTTTCAGAAAATGATCAATTTTCAAATTGATCATTCAAAACAGTTAGAGGAAATAATCAACAGATCAACCGATAATGAAAATAACCATCAGCTGCAGCCCAGTCTATGCTTAACACATTTGCACATCAGCAGAAATTTGGGACACCACAGCTTGGTTTGAGCCAGCCATGGTTCAATATACAACTTGGGCAAATATGACAAAACAACCCACTGAGAACAGACTTCAGTGAAACAGAATGTGTCAAACCACTTCTGAATGTTACCATATTATGGATTTATAATTGTGGAAGAAGGAAAACATAAGAGTTTAAGGTGACTAACTGAAAAAATAAAAATCACACTTTATTCAAAACTTGATCTTCAAGCCTCCGCAGTGACAGCGGTCGCTGGCCAGACTCGATAAACTCCCATATTTATCTCAGCATAAACACTCCTTTCCTGTTCTTGCGGCATTAACACCAAGCTTCTCTGTGGTTTCTATTTCCTCCAAGTCAGTTACATATTCTGTGACCTGACATGAAGTATGTGGGGCAGTCAGTGGACCTTGCACCGAAATAAGCTGTAAATACCAGCTTTAAGTCAACAAACCGGTGCATTTGTGTTAATGTAGCTGATAACATTACCACGCCAGTTGTAAATTAAAGAGGGTGAGACCGTGTTGCCTTTGCTGAGAGGTGGCTGAACTCGGATTTTGCACTCAGCACCCAGAAGCAATCGAGAGTCATAAAGCTGAACAAGGCCAACTATTTGTCTTTCTTTCAATTTAATCAATCCAGTCTCCTAATTAAGGACATCCGGCCATTTCTAGGTAATTTCCAGGGCAGCACGGATTGTTATAACGACTATCGGTGATGCAGTGAACGGGACCTAATGGTATTAGCCTCCTTAGGTCAGCTTACATTGTCATGACTGTTCCTCAGAGCTGACCCACAGAGTCTGACTGTGGCTATAAGGGGACAGAGCTCTGGGCAAGCTTAAATAAGATAACCGTCCATGGAAGCTGTCAGAGTACGTCACGTCTCACTCCCTACTGAGAAGCAAGCCAAGAATAGAGACAAGATTGTGAGGGATAAAGCTGGAGGAGAGGAAGGCGGAAAGAGAAAGAACAGGAGTGGGAGGCAGGCAAAGATAGATGGAGGAGAGACTGAAGGAGATCACAGCACAGATGGCCGCTACACCGCTTCCAAAAAAAGTACGTGGTCATGATATGTAGACTCACTGGACGTATCATTCCTTTGTGGCCTCTAGATTAGAAGCTAAATATGCAGCTATAAAACAAACTACGGACAGCAGGAAAAACAAACTTAGACGCACTTTTCTATTTATACCCAGGTTTCAACCAGTCCCAGAAGGCTAAGGGCAGCCTGGGTTCACCAAAATGTTATTCTTCAGGAGGAATCCCACGCCGTTTCCAAAAACTGCATACTCGTGACGTCAATACAAGCACAAGCTCTGGCAGAACACAGGCATGAAAATTACATTAAGTGAGGAGGTTTTTGATCTCTCCCTGGAAAAGTGCCAGTTTTTAGCTGAGCATCACATCGCGGTCAGATCATCTAATCTAACCCAAAGGCTCATACAGAAGACGGCCATCCTTGTTTGGATATTTCAAAATGTCAGTGCTGCTTTATGTGTGGTGTACAAAACCACACCTGTTGTCATGACAACTCAAAACAACCCCAAGAGCAGGCACAAACAAGTTCAAGTCAAGACACGCAGTCTAAAAGGTCTTTGCTAATCAAGACCCAGTTAGACTGGGAGAAGACTTGAGAAAGATTTAACAAGAAACCACTTAATGCCTATTGGGATAACTCATCAGATTTAAATGTGACATGTGCAAGAAATCATTTCTGAGGTAGTGCTCAAAGTTCGGTGAAGTAACTGTGGGTCTATTTTATTTTCTGCTATCTTCCAGTCCAGCAATGTGCTACATGCCTCACATCAGACCAACGACTAACGCCGGAAAACAACAGCAAGTCACAAATGCACACAACTTGGATTAGTTGAACCTTGGTCACTTTTCATCGGATCTTGCTTGTGTCAGACATTCGTCATCCATGGTAATAAAACCTCTCCCTCAGCCATGCTAGCAGCTCTGTGAGTGCTTTGAGATAAATGCATGCTAACATGCTCATGATGACCATGCTAGCATGCTGATGTTTTGCACGTTTAACTAGCTCACCATGTTAGCTTAGCTAACATGTCATCGGTTTTGCAGGTACAAAGCAAAGCGTGGACCTGTGATGGCATTTGGTGAAAGAGCTGGAGATCATTAAAGTGATTACAATTAATCCTGGAACAGACATGAACACCACTAATCCAGATTTCATCCGATTCAAGAGCAATTATGTGTTTCATTTGACCTATGAGTGATTCACACCCGCTCACTTTCATTGAGAGCACCTGTCAGCTCACAGACGCTGATGGACAATGCAGAGACACACCTGTTTAACCACACAAATTGCCTTCATCAGCAGTCTTCTCCTTTGGCTCAACTCTACATGTTTAGTTTTTCACCTTGGAGAACATACAGTCTGCTACATCATCATCACCATCATCATCCTCATCATGTTCAGCAACAGCCATGTGTACCTGTTGCGAAGATCTCCGTTGCTACACCGATGAAGGCATCCGACACCATGCTCTCCATGGCAACAGAAATGTTGAGCTGCCGCGCCACGTTCCTGTACAAGCTGGGCTGTATACACTCCAGCTCATCGCCTACGTGACAGAGGGAGAGCACAGGCCCAAAAATAAATAAATAAATAAGCAAAACAAAAAGGAAAGAGAAGCATCAAAATCTGTTAGGAAGATCACAGCTAATCTCTATGAGAGAGACAGAACCTAAAACACAGATTCAGTTTAAACCGCTTCTTTAAACGCTCAGGGTTCTCATATAATTCAATTTTAATTCAACTACTTATTCTGCTGTTGTACTGGAGAGCCGTCAGGATGTTAAAGTAAATCACATCCATCTCTGCTGGCATCTCTTAGAAAGAAGCGAGGCACTTTAGCTGCTGTCTTACACGAGTCAAATCCCAAACTCATCACAGCATGAAATATAAAGTATGTGGAAATAATTTTAAGAGTCAAGTCTAAGGAGTCATTCGGTCGGGTTTCTTGTATTTCAATTATCTGTTCCAGCAAGTGAAGACGTGACTAGTTTTTGGGTCAGATTTGGAACCAGCTGAGGATCCAAGATTTTAAAAAAACAAACAAACAAAAAAAAAACATTACTTAAGATTATGAGGTGTTGAAAATATTCAAAAAATATTTTTTTCAGTATTTTCTACTGCAGTCACAGACATGAACATGGCTAAGCACAAGACATAAGGCAGCTGTCACAAATGACAACTTTCACTACAAACAGAGACAAACAAAAATAAATAACAGGACAAACTGTAATGTGGCCACTTCATCTTACTTCAACTGTCCTGTCCTGAATATATGAGGTTCAAAGTACACAAGGACCTAATGATTATGTGCTCGAGTGTGTGGGTATTTGTTGCTGTAAGATGTCATTTTGTTTCTCTTACCAAGACACAGAAGAACCAGAGACACCTCGGTCAGCGCTGCATTCGAGGGAGTCAGGTTGAGCTCTGTTTTGGACCATCCCAGTCCATTCTGGTTGAGTCTGGACAATATGTAGTCTCTGCACAAGGCTTTAGACTGGGACACCAGCTCCTTATCGGTCAACGACCGGTCAAACACATCCAGGACCTCTGCAGCGAACACAGAGGACCGCCGCAGGACCTCCATGTCCTCCTGCAGGGAGATCTGGGTCAGAGAGTGTCTGACCTCTTTGGATCAGCTGTGTCTCAGTGTGTCCTCTCTTTATCCCAGAGGAACAAAGATGAACGGTGAAGACAATATGGCAGCTGTGGGGAAGAAAGACCCTGATTTAGAGGCAGCTATACATAACTGGTTAGCCTTAAAATAATTAATTCTATCAAACAGCGAGACACTCACAAACACACACACACACAAAACGACGCTTCAAACCAACACACACAGGTGTATTTAAGTATTTTAAGTGATCAAACATCTTTACCACTTACTTTAAGGACTGTGGATATGCTGCATACAGACATCCAGAATCTACAAATGAGCAGAAACTTACATAAGAATATGATGGAGGCGTTATTGTTGAGTCACATGGAGGAGTAGTCAAGATAGTCCTTCTTGGATTATGCAACACCAAGCTGATACCGCAAAATGACAAGAGAAATAATTTTGCTGCCAAGACAGCCACAACTTCAGCGTGTTTTCATATTAAAAATGCATCAAGTATCCGTCAGAGAGGATGTTATTTAAAAGATTTTACTGACAATTGCCCGCAACGCTTACCTTCAACGTTGTGTCCACATTGAGACGCTCCTCCCGATGACAAAAGAGACAGAAAAAGTGACAAGAAAACAGCTGCTCTCCTTACAATAGAAACGGTTTCAGATCATTAAGAAACAACTGAGCGAATTTCGGTCTCAGGTGTCACCTCCGACAGAGCTCATGGTCTGCTCGGTCCACTTGTATGCTCGGAAAGCACCAACTGCGCCGAGTTAGATGCCGCCTACCTGTTGGTCCACCTTCCCATTGGCGAGCGACAGGCGCGTTGGTTTTACAGTAAGGAAAGGCCCGGAGGAGGAGTTTGACTCCCGCCTCTCAGACACTAAGCAAGACAGAGCTCACTAAGGCGCGTAGAGGGAGACAAATCCACTGCATCTCTTTTCATTCACAAGTCTGGGCACATTAACCTGACATAACAATCTGAAAAGAGTCAGTTTTCATATTGGTGTATTTTTATCTTTTGTTAATTCGTTTGAGCCTATTCGTTTTATTAATTCAGAAAAGCTTTACTTTAGAGGGTCAAACATTTCATACTTGACACATTTGCACACGATGAGTAATTCCAATGGGGTTTCCCAGACCAGGTGACCAGGTGTATTACTCTGCAGCTGATCTCCTGCACAGGTTTATGACGTAAGTGTTCCCTGCCGAAGCCAAAAGTGTCGCACTTCTAATCCCGTTCAGAGCAGATAAATATAGGTGTCCTACTCTGCACCGGGACTCTTTATTTATCACCGAGTTTATTGAGTTTTATGCAAGAAACTTATTGCTAAATGTTTTCATTGTATCAAAATACAATAAAGCATCACCCGAACGCAACACAGATGTTATTTTAAAGGAAGAAAACAACGTGAGCCAGATGAGAGAGGCTGTTATGAACAGTGGCAGACCCAGCTGTGTGAAGGGCAGAAAAGAGTGCTTGGTTGGTGGGGTGGTGCTGGTGGTGGTTTAAAATTAAAAAACTGCATCATTATGGCTAAGATTTAGAGTATAACTGAAAGATAAAAAAAAACTATTAACTATCTCATAATCTAGAGAGAAGTAAACTTGCTAGACTTGATATCATTGTGCATGTTACATATGTAGGCTTGTCGAGAACTGAAAATTGCTCTGTAAAAGGTGTCCGTGTAAAGGCCTAATGTTTGTAAGCCTACTGTATGTAAGAGTGGATGCACAGCAGTGCCTTGTTGGGGTCGGGGGTGGGGTGGGGGAGGCGTTCAGCAGCAAAGGTGTGGTCATGTTTGTGTGATTTATTCCCTAAATCCACCAGAACAATGCACAAAAACTGTAGGACAGCACGACCAGATGCTGTTCTTCAATGAACACTAGACGACCCTGCAGGATTAAGGCCACTGCCCAGAGAGTCGGGGGTTAATTAGGATTCTGTAGAGTAAATGAACTTGCATTTTGGCTGCTTATTGAATTGTAGGAAGGCTGCATGTACAGTACAGCCAAACTCACAGGGATACATCAGTTTAAACTTGCCAGCAGGTACTCACTCCAGGTATCAGTTATCAGTTACCTTCCTTCTATCTCACATGTGTGTGTGTGTGTGTGTGAATGTGTGTGATATTACCGCAGCCTTTGAAACTTATACAATAAGCAGAGTCAAACCAATCTCAGTTATTATGCTCTGTTAAATTATTTTATTTTTAATATTTTTTGCATTACCCAGTTAGGCTGGCTGTTGAGCCCTTTAGTTGTAGTTAACAGTTTGGCCTTTGGGTGTCGCTGTTACTCCCTCTCTGTTAAGGTCAACTTCGGTGATATAATTTCTTCAAGACTGAACCCAGATTCATCCGTGCATTCATCATATATTGCCCATCGGCAGCCAACACATTAATTTTCAAAGTAGTGTAGATAATTAATACATTCACTTTTTTTCATAGACTGATCCTTTTAATCAGCATTACAAAGATAGCATTCAGATCGTCAACAGAGACACAAATTAATTTTAAGTTGTGATGCTGTTTGTCATTTGTTTGTCAACATCTTTAACAGTGTCTCCTCAAACTTGTATGGCATAGAAACTGCTACAGGATGAAACTGAAAACAGATATATACATAGGTCTGATCATTAGACACTGAGGTTAAACCCAATTTCTGTTTTTTTTTTTTTTGGGGGGGGGGGGGTCATTAATTAGTTACTGGGGCCTGTACTTGTCAATATTTCACCGTATAATTTACAAACTAATGTAACTGTAAGCTTCTTTACATCCAGAATGAATGAATTTTAAAAGTGTTTAAATGAATGAAACTCAAAACAGTCATGTCGCTTTAAAAAAAAAATTGTGTCCTGTTTTGTTTTTCTTGTTTATCTTATCTTACTTATTCCAGTAATTAGCATGTTAGTGGGTGAGTTTCTGCAGAAAAGTGTGGCTTTTTCGCCCCTATTTTTGAGTCAGTGATGATTTGTGCAAACAAGAAACTTTCAAAAGTGAACAGTGAACAGGGAAAGTTTCAAATATGAACAGACTTTGTGGTCAGCTCCAGAGTGTATAACAAGTGTCAGAAAGGGAATAATTGTTTTACATGCTTTTGCTCATATATGTTGTCAAGAATTAAATGAAGTACAACCAGCTTGTAAACTATGACACTATATGATGAAACACAATACTTGTGTCACCACACACCACTGCTAACCGCACAAGGAATCTAGTTCTGTCTCATTACAGTGAAGAGTGATGGAGGACCAAATTCCAAAAACGTCAGTGTCACGAAGATAAAAAACAAAAAGCGAATTTATTAGCTTTGCTTACTCATGTGTTTGGCAGCCTTAAATTTCGTAAACCCCCACACTGAGAAAGGTATGTCGACATTCACCTCCATTATTTAATTTTCACTTGTTAAGCTCGGCCTGTCACATCCAAAGGCATCTAACTGGTCTAATTCTTTACAATTGACTAACTGAGGACGATTGGTGTGTCTCGAGGCTGCTGTCCATTCTGTGGTTATGCTGCCAGGCAGGGAGCTATGAGCTACGGACAATGTTATGTTGTTTAGTTGCTTGTGTGATAAATTATGTGATTGGGAAAAAAAATAGACTTAAGTGTATGTTAAACTGTCACAAGACCGAGAAGGAGAGGGGTTGTGTTGTGGTGTGTAATAGTACGGCAGCTATGAAAAACAGCTGACTGAGCGCTTAGAGACAATTACGGAAGCCCTCACATTCAGTCTGGGCCAAAAACATGGCAACAGTGTGCACAACTCTGGCACATTTATTTATGCTTTGTGCTTCTCTACACATTTGGACTAACAGTGGGAATATTTGGTCTCGGATATCCGGGCTTTATTCAGCCACTTAAGGAAGGGCTTAAATGGTTGGCAGATCCATGGCTGCATTTTTGCACGAGATCAGTGCAGCTTTTCCTTTGCAGATCCACTTGTGTACGCAACTCACCCTCCCTCTTTAGAGATCATTGAGTGAAACTTAATTGCTGTATATGTTAATGAGTTCAGTTTCTCCTCCATTTAAGTTTTTGGTGACCCAAGGCAAGTGAGACTGAGCCACGCCTTCAAGTGGCCTTTCGGTAGCCACGGGTCAAGTTGCTTGATAGTGGCTGCCCACTGCTCCTGTGTGTGTTTCACTGCATGTTATTTGCTGGGTGTTGCATGTGTGTTCAACTAAGGATGGGTTAAAGAAGACAGAGGACAAATTCAGTGTGTGTATGTAAAAATATATATACTGCCAATAAAGTGGTTCTTAATTCTGATTCTTCTTCTTGTAGGCCCTTTTCTGAAAAATGTACTGCAGAGAATATGAATGAAAGTCTGCACTGCACGACCTGCGAGCACCAAATACAATCACTCTTGTTTTTCTTGTCCACAGAATGTATTTGGTCCCAAAGTGTCTAATGGAAGGATTGCATTTAACTATTAACCTGTAGGATACTGTGCATTAATCATACCTTTGAAGTGTTTAATGTCTTTGGTTTTCATGCCTGCACTTCATCAGAGAGCCACCATGTGCAGAACTGTCAAACAATATGTAAACAGTCTTGATTCCTGTCTCCTTCCTCCTCTCTCTCTTTCTCTCTCTCTCTCTCTCTTGTGCACTAATTCCTTTCATTCCAGGCAAGCTCTTAGCCTAAAGTAGATGTGGAGGAGTAAAACTTCTTGATTCATCCAGGCCTCACACCCACCGTTGCTGGTGCCTGGGGAACAGGTAAAACCAGAGGCGCAGGAGAGCTTGTCATTGACTGGAGCCCAGCCTCTGTGCCACACCACAGGGTGGGATGGGCAACACAAAATGTGACGTTTGTCATGGTATGATGTCTGATTTTACCTTTGGCCTAAATCGCATTTCACTGACATTTTTGAAACAAAGTAAAATGGTCAAATCTTTTTCTTTTTTATCCACTGGCACAAGAATCATCTTTACTTTTTATCACAAGTTATGAATTTTTAATCTTTAACTTTTTTTTTCTAATAGTTTCATATCAGTTTAATAATTTTTTCCTCAACAATGGAGCCGGTCGCCCCTGGGTAGTGGTTTCTTTAACCAAAGCCTGTAACTCTCTGACCTCATCCCCTTCTCCACCACAGATGAGACAGTCCAATCACAAACAGGCCAAGTGAGGACTGGAAGGTGGAGCTTAGCACTGAAACAGGGTGTGGTTCTGAAACTAGCAAGGTTTGTAGTAGTGCCTTGAGGTTTAAATTGAGTTGAATCATCCCAGTCCCATACTTATCGCAGCTGGCTTCTCTCCTCATCTCCATCTTGCTTCCTCTCTCAATCTTCCCATTTGTTCCTTTCAGTTCTTGTTGGATATCACATAGAAGTCCCAGAGATCTGAGGACAGCTGGAGGCTACCACGCACAGCAGAGCTTTGCATGAGTCTGGTTTTCACTTGATTCCTCTTTCTCTGGTGTTGCTGGTCTGTTGGATCCTCTGGACTAAGTGCTGCTGCCTGACCCTGGCTGTGCAGCTGCTTTCCCCACAAATAGGAGTGTGTGCTGAGGATTTGCTCTCAGCAGGTGAGTCACTTAAAACAGCCGGTGTTTTTCAGGGATATGAGACCATTGTCACTTGTGCTGCTCCTGGAAAAATTGGCTTATTAATTGATATGTGTTGGCTGATAGATTTCATGGTACAGTAATTTCTCAGCATTAGGACAACAAAACATTCATTTTTCTGCTTCAAATGAGGTATGTTCTCTTGTTTGTTCTGTAGTTGTACTCCCTGGAAATCCCTGATGAGCATGTATCATTGTATCTCAGGTGATTGGCTCAACTGGCTTACATGGGCCAAGTTCTTTGCCTCACCTGTTTGACTTGCTCTGTTAGTCAGCAAGAGAGTATTTCATTGTATTTAGACTGACAGCAGAATATGTTGACAGTCCTTCATAAAATACTCTTAGAATTATTTTCAAGTTTTTCCTTCTTTCTGAATGAAGCTTTTTGAATCATTTTTAGCCTCCATGCTACACTTTGGCTCTTAGTATAGATTTCTCAGTGTATTTTATTTTTTTTAAGGTTATACACAAGGGCACTCAGGGGTGTTTGATGAGCCTGTGCAGCTGTCTCCTGTTTGTTCAGTCAGTGGTGTGGCAGGTGGACAGGTTGCTTTTCACCTCACTGCCCAACCAGACTCACTTTTGGCTCTGCTTTTTCTCCTGACCTTCGACTCTTATTGTTTCAGGGGTTTAATAAGACAAGACACAAGCAGTCACCATGCTGCAAGAAGCCGTATCAAACATTTTAAAATTCCACAGTTATCTACAGTCAAGAACTGGTAAGTAGCTTTGGCATAGATTTACACTTGTTATTTATGAAAATATGAATGAATTACCATATCACATAAATGTGTATCAACTGCATTGACAGTTAACCCTCCAAGAAATAATGTGTGTGTGTGTGTGTCCATTAATAACAGCCAGAGACAATGAGAGGTGTGTGTTTTTGTTCTCCCAGATGCTCGAGTCAGAGACTACCCACTGATGCAGAGTCCTGTACAGATGACCTCCATCCTGCTGGCCTATGCCTGCTTCTCGGTGTACATTGGACCTCGCCTGATGGCAAATCGCAAGCCCTTCCATCTCAACACGGCCATGATTGTCTACAATATCAGCATGGTTTTATTGAACGCCTACATAGTATATGAGGTGAACAAAGTGACTGACAATTGATATGTATGTGTATGCGTAGTAAATCATGACTATTTTTTTAAATGCTGAAAATGTTGAAATATTGAATCAAAGCATTACTAATTAGAAAAAGAGGTATTTGCTGACTGGTATCCCAATTTCTGCGGAATCTAGATGTGTGAGAAATGTAAATAACAGCTGCTGATGTGTTTTTTTAAACTGCTAGTTCATGATGTCTGGATGGGCCACCACCTTTACGTGGAGATGTGACCTTATTGACACCTCAAATAGCCCGCAGGCTCTTCGGGTAAGTCAGTAATTTGTTCACCATTTGCCTCGGAGTAGAGGAGCTCTCACTCTCATTCACATTACTCAACCTGATGGCTTTGGATGATTGCCAGCAGTCAGATATTTGACAGTCCTCCTCTCCTCCCTCCCTCAGATGATTCAAGCGGCTTGGCTGTTTTATTTTTCGAAATACATCGAACTCCTCGACACAGTAAGGACGTCTTCTTCTCTCACATTTTTTTTCCATTTTCTAGTGACTTTTTAATTGTCGAACTGTCTTTTCTGTGTGTTAACTTAAGTTTGGTCTACTTTATTCGAGGTATTCTTTGTGCTGAGGAAGAAACAAAACCAAATCACATTTCTCCACGTATTCCATCACTCCTTCATGCCCTGGACGTGGTGGTGGGGCATCACTTTGACTCCTGGTAAGCAAATAACTTACTATAATATCTGTGTAAAATGCTTTACACACAACTTTTGACATTTTGCATTCAAAGAAAAAAAGGAAAACAAAAGAAAAGAGAAAACCTGCATGGTGCCCTTTTACTTGCAATAAACTTTTATTAACGTTTTGGTAATAAGACCATCCAAATATTGTATCTCTGGTAAAAGTTTATCTCAAGTAGAAGGACCCACAGATGTTTCCTCCTGTCCACCTGTCCGCAAGAAACGGAAGGTGTGCATGAGCCTTTACAGCCAAGATTTGAATGCATCCAAAGAAATGAAAATGCCAAAAACAACAAATTGGCTGCAGGGACAGAAACATGTCTAACGAAACAATCCTGCATTTCTGTTTTTTCATCTCAAGCTGGAGGAATGGGCTCCTTCCATGCCATGGTTAATGCGACTGTCCACGTTATCATGTACTTCTACTATGGACTCTCAGCTGCTGGACCTCGCTTCCAGAAATTCCTGTGGTGGAAGAAGTACATGACTGCCATTCAGCTTGTATGTGCCCCCCTTTGTTTGAAAAGCACTTATGGCTTATTTGATTTTTACGATGCATCTGCTTAACAATCTGTCCTTTACTGTTGTTTTCCAGACGCAGTTTGTTCTGGTATCCATTCACATCAGCCAGTACTACTTCATGGATAAGTGTGAATACCAGGTTCCCCTTTGGATCCACCTCATTTGGATGTATGGCGTCTTCTTCTTCCTCCTCTTCTCCAACTTTTGGTTACAGGCTTACATAAAGGGCAAGCGGCTCCCTGTCACCGATGACAAGCCAAAACAGAACGGCTCGACCAGTGAGCCTGTCAGGGTGGTGGCCAATGGGAAACACGTGGAGAATGGGAACGTGCACCACTACACCAACGGCAAAGTCTTCCTGGGCAAAGTAAAAGAAATCTAACTCTGTGACTGTGAAAATGAGAAGGAGGCTCCGTAGACCTTGAGTATGTCATTCATCGTTCATATCTAGGGGCATATTGGAACGGCACAGATTTCAATATGCTGCTCTTAAACTAATCATTTCTGTTTAACCTCTCTTGTGCACACTTGTTGGGATATGAATGGCATGTTGCGTTTTGCCAGTGATCTCTACTCGCCACATTGTGTTTGTTGGTTCGTTGTGAAAACTATTAACTGTGATGAACACTGTATGAAGATATTTGGTGCTCATTTTCTCACTGATAGTATTTTTCAACTCAGGCTTGACCCACACTACCAACTGTTTAGCTGGCATGACTTTGTTGCTTGGGAGTATCGCACAGTTTCCACTGAAGGCTAGCACATCCAAATAACTGCTAAAGTTAAAGTTTCACTGTAAATGTCAAATATTTAGGTTTATTTTCTGTGTTTAATTTATCGTTTGAAATAAAACAAGTTATAGATTAAGGTCTGTGTCATTTGGAAAGCAGTTATGGTGTGCACTTTGTAAGAAACACACCACACCTTAATTTTTCAATTTTAAGAACTGTGGAAAAGACGTTTTATACTGTATATTACAGAACTGATGCATTTTGCATTTTTTGCAATTTAGGTAGTGACCTTTACACTACTATTCGTTCGTTTTATCCCATTCTGACTTTTGCAACACTGTATAATCAGTTCCCTTAGCACACTGTGCATGATATGATAGAAAGTGCTTTCTATTAAATAAATTTTAAAGTATTTTGAATTTAAAAGCATGCTCTAAACAGCTGTCTCTGAGCATCACTGCAGAATGTTTTGATTGATAAACCCACCAGTGTTTGTACGCTTGCTGTTGATAACATATGTGAACCGACGGCAGATGAAGGATGATCTAATTTCGAGGCAGTACTAGCTTTTTAAAAATCAAATCTGATATTTGCCACCAAAAAACTACATGAGAACAGATGTCTGTCTTTATCCAGGAGCTGTTTATGTTACAATTACCCCTCACAGTGTTCAATAGATTAACCTGTTTGTGATTTAAACAAAAATAAAAACACTGTAAATGTTTTTTACATTTGTTTTCAAGTGTTTTGTCTAAAAGGATTAATACAATTGATATTTTAAACGTTTCTACACCATGTGGGTTCAAAGACTCTAATAGAGGCATTTTATTAGAACATTTTATCCTCTTACTGCCAGAAACACATTGGCAAAATAAGCTACTGTCATTGCTGTTCAGCAGAGTTCGTGGTTTCAATTCATAGTGATTTCTGTTCCAACAGAACAGCAAATGATTTCACCGATTAAGTCACCCCAAGGTTTGATGGTGGGTTAAAAAGTGAAGTCACATTATATACGGGACTGGCAAAAACCGGCATGAGGCGGTGCGTTAGTGAACAAGTGGTTGTGTTTACCAGATAAACAATAACCCTGTTTCTGGCATCAACAATGAACTGAGGAAGAAGTGACACTGAAGGGTCATCATCCACATTTCATAGAGGAATTACAAAACATTTTAAAATTAACTTTGAGCTTTAAAAATCTGCCCTTAAACCAAACTTTGTTGTCAAACTTCAGCCAAACCACATCTGCAACAGGTTTACCTCCAATTTAGCGACCTCTACAGGTACTGATCGAGATTATTTTTTAAAAAAAAATACACCAATTCATGTATATTATAAACTGATCTTAACAAATCATTTGTTCTCACCCTACAGTTTACAACAGGGCACAATTACTTCTTGCCAATTAAGTGACAGAGCCAAATATGGTAAACAAACCATTTATTAATAACCCAGTCTACTGTATACAATGCATCCTTGTGATACAATAAAAGCCAAGTGAAGGTCATAAATACATAATGAACAGTGCTGCTTAAAAGCCAACACTTGACACATGTACTTTACCACATTAGAACTGTATAAACAATCAAGACCAACAGCCTATATACTGCACCCATCAGAAGTATAGTTGCCAGGTAAGGCTAAAACATTGGGTGGAAATCTTTATTGTGGATTAAATAAAACATTTGCACAGAATTTATTTCAGGATAGATCAAAAAAAAAAAAAAAAAAAAAAAAAAAAGTAATTATCTGATTGACTGATGAATGACACTGCTAGTTGATTTGGTCATCCTTTCTTTGGCCTTCTTCTTAACAGGATCCACTTCGAAGCTCTTCCACAGACGAATGGTCTCATCTCCAGCAACAGTCGCAACGGTGGAGCTGTCTGGGCTCAGAGTCAAACTGAGAACTCTGTCCTCGTGGCCTAAAATGAAAAGCATCAATACGTTTAGACCAACAGGAAACGTTAAGTACAGCAAGTTTCCAGTTCACCAGTAGTTTCCCTTCAGAGTAAGCCACATGTGAACAAGCACAGATCCAATCCAGTGAAAATTATTTACCGTTAAGCTCTGCAACTTTGGTGAGAGAGGGGTACTTCCAGATGACAACATTATTGTGAGCATATCCGTGGGCAGAGACCAGCTCCTTGTAATTGGGCGCAAACACCAGTGACGAGATCTGAAAAACAAAGTTGTCAGGTGTGATTATAAATATATTTTATTTCCAGAATAAAAATGAAGGTCACTTTTGTTTGAGAATAAGGGTCGAAAAAAAGCGTGGTTACCTGTGACTGAGTGTCAAGTGAACTGACGCAGGAGCCACTGTTTACATTCCAGATGCGGATGTGACGGTCACTGGTACCACCTCCAGATGCAAGGATATTCGGCTGCCATGGACACCAAGCCAAAGCCTACAATAATAAACATCTTAAAGTGAGTTTCAAACTTCATACACTATGGCAAATCACAGTTATGCTTTTACACCATGCTGGAAGTTTCAAAAGTGTTCAATAATAATTACAATAGGAAAGATTTTGTCTTAATTTCTGGCAAGGTGCCCAAGTTATGTTTGGTAGTTTGGATATAAGAAAGGTCCTCACCTTGACAGCTCCTTGATGTTCGCTCCAGCTACGGACCGACTGGCTGCCGTTGCTGGCGCCGCCCTCCTGCACACGGGGCCATACGCACACCAAGTTGTCATTGCCTCCACTGGCCAGGTATCGCCCATCAGGAGACCACCGCAGCCCACACACCTCCTGTGAGTGACCACTGAGAGTGCAGATGTGATGGTCTGCCACCCTCACATCATGATGGTGGATGTGTCCTGATCTTGAGCCACTAGAAGATAGCGAAACAATACATTTCTGAGTCCAAACGCGCACCACTGGAAATGCAAGTTTTTGTCTTTTGGATCAGAGATGAGGACATAACTGTACCTGGACAGAACATGGTCATTCCAGCTCAGGCTACCAACTCTGGATGTGTGGCTGGCCATGCTGCGTAACCGCTTCTGGTTCTCGACATCCCACAGCTAAGGAAACAAAAAAAAAAAAAAAAGTGCCATTAAATATCATTTAATACCTTTATTTTCATTTGATTTTATATATGTATATAGATTTTATGTATATAGATTTTCTCATCATTAAATTTGTTTAACCAGCATTTCAAGTCCTGTCGTGTCATTTGTTTCTCTGGTTGTAGAAATGGTTTTGTTTGTTTACTTGTTTGTATAAGTTGTTTTAAAACTAACAAAAAGAACTTTGAAAGAAAAACATGATAGGAAGCATTTCTTTGAGCAAAGAATTTCCCCTTGGAGATAAATAAAGGAATTCTGATTCTGATGTGTTCTTCTGATCCAAGGTGTTATGTTCATCAACACACTGACCTGTACTTTGCAGTCACTGGTGCCAACAGCTAAGTAGCTTCCCTCTTTGGTCCAGGACAGTGAGCAGATGTAGTCCTCCTCACGGTCCAGCTTCATGAGAAGAGTGATGTCTCCTTGAGTGGCATCCCACAAGTAAACATTGTTATGAAGTGCCACAGCAAGAACATTTTGACTGCTCCAGTCAAGTAAGTTCAAATCTGGGGGGGAAAAAAGAAAAAGTGACTAAATTAATGCTTGCTTGGTGTACATTTTGCAGAAATAATTTAAATTTGATTTATATTTAGTGTAAAAGCTTACAGAAAAAAATCCATCCACAATGAACAACAAAACAAAACAAAAAAATTACAAAAACAATAATGTTACCAAGAAGAGCATGAGTGCCAAACTTACAAAAATCATTTCGAAGCTCAGGAGCATCCAAGATTCTGTCAGGAGTTGAAGATATGTATCTCGACTTTTTGACAGATGCAGGAGTTATAGCCTGACTGTAGAGGACTTTCAAGTTGTTTTGATAGCCTGTAAATAAGACCCCCCAAAAAAGAAAGATTTTAAGAACCGTACCTTCTATATTCATATGATACAGAAAAAGTTGGAACAAATACACTTACCTTCAGGAGCATTCAGCGGCTTCCCTCCAAGGTGCAGAATCTTTGCATCTTCAATGTTGTATCCATTTAGTGACACAGACCAGGCTTTCTGGTTTTCCTTCAAAAAGACAAAGAGGTTTGCTTAAAGTCAATAAAATCCTTAAAATTTCTAAGAGAATATAGAGGATGTATGAAAACAACTCACTGATGATACTGTTGTGTTGGTCTCGACAGGTTCGTTCTCCTTTGTGAGCAGGAAACTCGCCACATCCATTTGTTTGCTGTTTCTGATGGGAATGAAGCGGTCGCCTCCCATCTTTGAGGGTGTTTGTTTTTTGTTTTTGCCTATGATATAAAAAGATATCCCAGTGGTTAACATTGGCAGGATACGACTTCAGATGGATTTCTTTTTCAAGCAACAATACAGCAGGCGCACATTACCTGGAGTTTTGCTCGGCGTTTTCGATGAGCTCTGTGACACATTAGCAGATTTGCCAGGAGACAAACCGTTCAAGGCGGATGAGTTAGATGAGCTGGCCTTCCTCTGCCACCTCGCCATGGGAGCGTTTGTGATGGGCATATCCAGCTTCAAGATACTGTGGATGTCGTTCTCAAACCCAAACTGCGCCATTTTGTGCAGGTTTTCACGCCACCTGTAGTGTTACATCGGGGCAAATGAACAAGAAGGCGTTCGTATGATACGAGGTTGGCTAACACTGCGGTTTGTTGAAACGAGTTTTAAGTCTTTTAGTTCCCATGCAAACCCTAAGATACCTGAGATAGCGCTGCTTTAGCGGCTGGTGTGAACCAAGAAATGTTAGAAAAACAAGGATTCGTCGCTATTTCGCATTACCCCAGCTAAGCTATTACTACAAGTAGGTATAACGAATGCAATTAACCTAACCAAAGGTAAACGAGGATAAGTTAGCATCAGTAGCTTTAACCGAGTTTAATTATTGTTTGTAAAAAAATAAAAAGACTTCAAGGAGTCAATATGCGGTACTTCTACAACTTGAAAACAAGCGAAATGAGCTCACCTTTTCAAGAAAACGTGGAATACACTGTAGCACCGTCGGCAGTTCTCTTTCGTCTCTATCTAAATTTTGAATTTGATGACGATGACGCCACGCGGTTTAAATGCCAGAAAGCGCTCCTGCGATTGGTTCATTCAAGGAGTTGCCGTTATCTCCAAGGTATTTCTATGGTAACGTTTGCGAATGCCTTTATGTGATTGGTGAAGGGTACTTCCTGTCAGAACAACGAGTGAAAACAACCCTCCTCCCCAAAACTCTATCGCCATCTGTTGGCCAAAAGATGATGTTAGGGTTGTGATTTGTTTTGTGAAACGTGAAGAACAGATACCACCGTTTATATTTATTTTCCTTTATGGCGTTCTCATTTGCTATCCAGAGAATATCATTTAAACTGGTGTTGGGCTGTCTTGATACATTCATTAAACGTTTAATTGCACATTCATTGGAATATCAATCAAATTTGTGTTGGTTCATTCATTTTTGTTTATCTTTTTGCAAATAAACTCTTGCTCTCTTACTGAAGTCTAAATTTTCTTGCTTCAAACATTAAACAGTCATAATCTTCAGAACATAACTGATGGTTGAACCATTCACCAGTAGTAAAAAAAAGAAGAAGAAGAAAAACAAAGTTGTGGGGATTTTTTTTGTTTGTTTTTATTTTGTGTTTGTTTTTTGCGTAGTTATGAATCTGAGATATTACCAAGTCCAGTATTGTGCTTCTGCTTTTTGATTAGAAGGCAAGAGTGATTATGTGATTAAGAATAAGTGTATTAATCAGATTAATGGGATTAAATTCTTGATCAATTAGGTGAAAATCTTACTTCATGAATAACATGGATAGTGTGTTTGGATGGTAAAACATCATCTACGCCCTGAAAGATACAACTAGAGGTATTTTAAGAGATATTATTAATCAGTACACTCTGATCACATAACTAATACATTGACTCCAAGGAAGAGACATAAAATGACATTGTATACTCGCATTCATGTGCTTTTACAAAACATTAATGAGAACTCCACTGTTCATTAACTCTGGCATCGAAAGTGTAATCTGGCATAATTATCTTACAAGCACCATACAGAGGCAGATGATATGTTGGCTCTGTACAGAACCACTGAGAACCTGAAAGGGAACACTCTGTCTCTGACTGAACCTTATCAAAAAATATCACATCTGCTCCTTATTGTATTGGTGTCTTAAAGGACTAGATATGCTAGAAAAGCAGGAGGATAATGTGAGGTTGCAGCTGGCGCAGCTCTTTTTACTTGTGCTCAGCAGAATAAATAAATAGCTGAATACATTCAGTGAGAGAATTTCCAAACTCTTCTTCCTTCTTCTCAGGAGATATGGAACAATACTTACGGAAATGAGTTTCAAATGTTTTGGCTTTCAAACCAACATGAAACCAACACATAAAGTCTGTCTTTAAAAAAGAAAACAAACAAACAATAAACTCCACAATAACAGATGAGGTGCAAATGTCCTACTTTTTTCTGTTGGCTATGAGCCATCTCATCAGAATTTCATCAGGGTGAGTGCACAACTAAATAAAAGAACTGGGCAACAGTGAAACTGTTGGTATCAATTGCTCAATTTTAGATTTTAATTTTTTAATTTCGTCTAATTAAAAAATGTAAATTCTGGATTTTCCTGAAATCAGTGTTTCAGTTGTAACCTGAAACTAACTGGAAAAAAAGACAAAATAAAAACTAACATGCCATAAAACCATCTTTAATTGAACATTTTCTATAACTCTTACATGCTGAAATAATACAGAAAAACATAAAGTTGGTCATATCGGTGCACAGTATCACAAAGAAATATATTTTACTGTGAGGAAACAAAGCAGAGTTCGAATCTGGACACGCTTACTTCATCCAGTGTTTACATACAACTGGTCTATCGGAGGGAGAACAAAACATTTGATTTCAGCAGGGCTTAACAAATGATTTGTGACTTAAATAATTTAATAAATAATGTGTGTGGTGAAAGGGAACATTTTGATTTGTATATTTTCTCTTATTTTGTTTGCATGAATAGTGAAACGTGTGCCCTCACAGTTACTGTCACTTCATGTGGTGAACATATTTATATATTTACATTTCTTCATGAATGTCTGTGTATAGACACATTCAGTATAAGCAATAAAAACAATACTGTAAAGTATGAAACGTGTTAAAGTGCATAAGATAATGTGGTTTGAAAGACCACACACGTGTTTACAGCAGGCCGTTTGACACTGTAGCAGAGGTTTGGTTGCATTCATAGAGCAGCGCTGTCCATACACAGGAAAAAAAACCAAAACTGTTACAGCAGTACGAAGACATTCAGCAGTAAAAATGCAGTTGGAAAACTGGAGCCTTTTGTTCAGCTGAAGCTTTGGATCACAAGGCACAGTAACTACTGTTTTTCACCTCTAGAGCCATTTCACTCATGTCCTTAGGATAATGTATAACTGATCCAATGACTCCTGCAAGGAAATCGGAGAGCACAGATCAGAATGACATTAATAAAAAACAATTGAAAAAACAAAACAAGGTGACATAATGAACTGCACACTGTGACACTGTTGAAAATGATTAGATACCAGTTGTTATAAAATTCTCATGAGCATCACGGGAGATAACCGTCACCTACGAGTCAGCTGACAGCTGCAGTCATATTCAGCAATAATAATAAAAAAAAAAAAAGGTGTGTCACACTGTGCTTACTTTATCAGAGTGAAGCAGGATGGACAAAAACACAAGACTAACACACCAGCACTTCAAATTAAAACAACAGGCCCACCCAAAGGGAATGTGCTTTAAAGTTGATTTAATATCTAACTCTCTAGCTATCATCTCCCGTAACTGTTAACTCAAAAGTCTACAGACTACAGTGACTGAAGAGAAAACACAGAGGTTGTTGTTGGCTTACCTCCAGGGTGCAGCAAACCTAAGCAGAGAGTGTGAGAAAGACAAAACACATGACTATGCTTTACATTTTCCTGTGAGTATGAGACTCCATACCAAAATCATGTGAGAGGACATGTTTGAAAGAAGTTATGCTGCCTAACCCCAGAAAAACAGCCCCATAATGAGGTGTGTCTGGATACTTTTGTGAGTGAGGTATTAAAGTAACTAGCTGATGTAAAGATAAAATGTTTCTGCGTGTTTACGATACGATTCACAAGACCGCATCCCATTTGTGGAAATAATTCAATTTGCTATTTTATGAAAATGAAACTTCTTTTATTACTATCCAAATTGGAAGTGGAAATCTTATTTACTCACCAGACCTGTTGGACAAGAGGAGGCTGACTATGATTAGCCCTATGAACACCAGGAGTGCCAAGACCGGGATCAGAAACTGAGGCCAAGGAGTCTCTGGGTCTGGGAAAACATAGCAAAAAACAGATAACCAGACAGCAGGTCAACAAAATGATCAAATATATGAGCATTGTATGTGGAGGTCGGTTGTTGCAAGGACAAGAACAAACTCATATCTTACTTTTGAATAACTCTTTCACTTTTTTTGCACCAGTTGTGTCATATGACTCACAGTCAAATGCCATCAGCTGCCTCCACAATCCCCCGCCACCAGCAGTCTTCAGGCTTTTTTTTTTTTTTTTAATTTCTCTTTTTACCCTGATTTTCAGCCCTAAATTTCAAATCTAGCAGACAGATACAGCTATGGACCCCAAAATCTAATATTCAGATTAATTCTGTTTGTTATCACCAACAGTGTAGTGAGACAAACTGACAGTAAATAATGTAGACTACATCCTGTCTCACAATAAAGCTTATGTTACTTCATGTCACAGAGTAAGAAAGCAAGCAAGGGTTAAACCCAAAATGCCACCAGGGAGGAAATGGCTTTATATCAGTAATTTTCATTCATACAATTCATTATTTTGCAGCACAACTGTTTAAGTGTGACAGTAGTTTCAAATTTGTTCTCAAAAGCCATAGAGAATATATTCAGTCTACCTGACCGGTCCTCAGAAAGTCTCAATTCTATCATGAGCTTGTTGCATTCATCCTGGAAGCGGATCTTGTCCGTCCCTGTGCGCTGTACCTCCCGGTCCCACAACTCTTTCAGGGCCAGTGCTTGTGGCACATGGGCCGTCCAGGTGTCAGCATCGTCCAGAGTCAGATAGACCTTCCCATCATAAAACACACGGTCGGTCCAGTGCAGCTGAGACCCTTCCAGTATGCATTCGCGTGAACGAAGGACAGTGTGGTTTCCTAGGGGGTTTGACAAAAGCTATTTGTCAGTTTCAACAATAATTCAGTTCATTAATGATACATGATGATTTTCTTACTCAGTGCTGAAGTCTGGTTGACATCGGTAAGAGCTGGGAGATGTCCGCCAGCTAACATAGACTGGATGATATTGTCAACTTCCTGACTTGTGCCAGTAAGAGAGACTCCATTGAGAAGAACCTGGTTCACAACCCGCTGAGCACCCACCACTCCCCACTGCCGGACCTGCACTATGATGGTATCTGATGGGAGAAACAGTAAACAGAAGGAAGGTTCCACATGTCGCAGTAAGCTTACATCCCTGTGGGAATGTTTTCATGTCATGTAAAAGGAGATGCGAGGTAAGGAGATAAAATGTAACAGAAACTAGTCAAAGCGATAGTATTGCTTTAGACACTCATTTAGAAGTAGTCTTGCATTAAATGTTACTAAAGCACAAACACTGAAAAAATAAAATGGAGCCCGGGAAGATCCAGGAAAAAGAAAAATCAATGGAGACTCCCAGTAATCAATAAAACATCATTCTACTTGAAAGTGGAAATACTTGTTGTCATTTAATTTTCATTTTCATTTTCAGCAGTAATGCTTTCACATGCCATTGTGGCACAAGTTCCAATCTACTCTAAATGTTTGGTATATTGTCTGGTAATCTTTAAAGTAACAAGTCTTAAATGTAGCCTAAACCGTGCCATTGGGTTTAGGAGGTGCAACCCAAAGCAATCCAACACAGGCGAGCAACCAGAAATCCTTTGCCATTATTGTTTTCAGTTTTTGTTGTGTCTTATGTTGTGAAAAGTTGACAATGTCAACAGAAAGTGTGGGAGTTTAACAGAGAAACGAGTCTTTGCATTATGTTTTTTTATAACCTGCTGGTTTGGCGAACGTTAGCAGTTAACGTACGTAGGCTACGCACACCAGTTGCCATATTGTCCCTTCGTGCATTTTATCACTTAATTACCCTGCAACGCAAAGCAACACAAACCAATGCAATGCAAAGAGACAGACTTCTTACCGACTGGAACGGGAAAGCCCAGTGATAACTCGCTCAGCATCAGTACAAAAATGCCAAGGAAATACATTTCTGGAGACCCTTGTTACTCGGCTTGAAGACCAGCGGCGTTCAACAGTCAAAGAACAAAACTCTTCAGTTAAAAATAGCAAGGATTTTTTTAAGCCATTTAAGCGTAACCGGTGAAGCAGTGACACGTTCCGGACGAGAGACAAAACCTTTAACAAAATAGCTACCAGGCGCTGACAGGTCGTCACCCCTCTACTCTATATGCGAATCATTCTGGTTTCGCTTCGACAAACTTTATTTTGAAAGTCCGCTTCTGATTGGCTGCAGCGAATCCTGAAGCGTATCCCAGCTGAGTTCTGCTCTACATTTAGTCTAACAAATAAACAAGCAAACAAACAACTGAAGTACAAGCGTGAAAAGAAGAGATGACGAACAGAAATAAGCGGTTAATAATGACTGACGCTGAGGGTTTGTCCAGTCAACTCTTGTCAAAGCATCCGGTGATGGAGGAAATGTTCAGAGTCTGAGATAAAAATTAAAGTTGATGTCAAAATACTCAAAAAGTGATAGAGAAAGTACCACAGTGTTACTAAGTCTGAACATAAGTGTACAATCAATAAAATGCACTTAAGTGACTAAAAACAGGAATATGGCTTCGGTGTCATTAAATTGTGCAGTGATGCAAAGGCAGGAGTCACTGCTGTTTGTCAGGGTGGATGTACTGTAATTTTGAGCTACTGCGTATAGGCAACTAGGTGTGTTTTCATTGTGGATTCATTTGCTGGTTATTTTTGATGAATACATTGATACAGGTTTGTAAAAATCCTGAATTAGTGAGAAATGTCCATCACAATACCTTCACAATGTTCAAATGTCAACAGAAAAAGATAAAAAATAAAAGTAAATACTTTGTAAAAGAGATATAGCAAATCCTGGCATTTTACACAATGGAATAAGGACAGTGTGCCACATCTTTGTATCATTCATTTTCTATACCGGCTGATCCGTCAGGGTTGCAGGGGGAATGGAGCCTATCCCGGCTGATGGGCAAGATTCACCCTGGACTGGTCGCCAGCCAACCACAGGGCTGACTGACAAAGACAGACAACCACACACTCACACCAAGGGGCAATGTAGACAATGCCAATTAACCTAATGTGCATGTTTTGGGGATTGTGGACGCAGGCACAGGGAGAACATGCAAACTCCACACAGAAAGGGCACAGACCGGGGTTCGAACCTTGAACCCTCTTGCTATGAGGCGACAGTGCTAACCACTGCACCACCGTGTCACCACAAAATTGGAATGACTGATGATGAATGATTATAAATGAAATTAAATGATTAAAAAAATTATCAGCAACATTTATGGCAGGTGTAGTAGTAATGTAGTTCAAGTTAGGTCCATGTCAACCAGATAAAACAATAAAATGTTGCTTAAAGCACACATCATCACTGCTGATAATCCAATGACATAACATATGATAAATTAACTGACAACAGACATTCGGCTGTTTCTGCATTGCTGCAATGTTCTCTGTTCTGATCTGATTCATATATTTGTGAATTTAAACCATACTATATAGACAAAAGTATTGGGGCACCAATATACCATCAGGGATTTTAATGACATTGCACTCTAAATACATAGACACCTTTGCAGCTATAACAGCTTCCACTCTTCCGGTGGGGGGGGGGGGCTTTCCACAAGATTTTGAAGTGTTTCTGTGGGAGTTTTGGCCCATTCGTGCAGTAGAGCATTTGTGAGGTCAGGCACTGATGTTGGATGAAGAGACCTGGTTTGCAATCTCTCTTTCAGTTCATCCCAAAGGTGTCTGATGGGGTTGAGGTCAGGGCTCTGTGTGTGCACCAGTCACGTTCTTCCACACCAAACTCATCCAACCTCGTCTTCATGGACTTTGCTTTGTGCACTGGGGCACAGTCATGCTGGAATAGAAAAAGTCCTTCCCCAGACTGTTGCCACAGAGCTGGAAGCATAGCATTGTTCAAAATGTCTTGGTATGCTTGGTATGGAAGTAACGGGCCTAGCCTAACCTCTGAAAGACAGCCCAATTATGACGTGTTTGGATAATTTTCTATATAGCGTACAGTCAGATATGAAAGCCGGCGCAGATGCATTTGTTCTTCTGCTGGTTTTCTCTCTAGATGCCACAAGTTCTGATATATGTCACTTTTTTACAGGAAAAGAAAGAATATTTAGAATTTGATTTTGGTCTGAGTAAAAGGTTTGTCTCTACAGGCTGCAGTGCAGCAGGAAATGGTGCTCTGTTTTTAAAGGCTTGTTGTTTTCTCAGTGTTGACCAGTCTAAATGGCCAAGCCGTGGTCACTCAGTATGAAATTGGTTAATGTCTCACTGGCCCTGCCACTGTGTACCTCCTGTTTGCTCGTGACCAGCTGGTGGAAGTAACTTCATTCAACATACTGATGGCATCTTAACCCTGACCCAGTTACTGTATAATACAACTGTAAACTCATAGTCATAGGTCAGCAAACAGAGGGAGGATGCCATCTTATGATAGTTTTGTTTTAAAAATCATTGGCCACTATCCATACAAATATTTACTACCTTTGGCAGATCTGTAACACAGCTTAGACTGCATGAGGACAGTCTGTCCACTGGACTTTAACTTATAGGTAATGTGTCAGACATGTCTAAAAAGTTCAGGAGAGGAAGAGAAATTCAGGAGTAGATGAAATAAATTTCCCCAACATTTCAGTGTTAACAAACAAACTCAGTTTCTATGGGCCATTCACACCAACAACGACAGTTGTTTTTAAAAACCTGATAATGAGGAACATTTTGTTCTTCTTTCACTCCCAGTCTGCTTATCCAAATAGGTCAAGAATACATTTTATGTCCCCATTTTTTTTAATCCTATTTAATGCTTCATATAAAAAGTGTTATCTAAAACAAGTAACATAGGAGCATACCCATGATTAGATATTTACAGCTATATCTAAAGTGTATGTCTCTCTCCTGTATGTGTGTGTTATGCAGATGTGAAAGGTTGTGTTGTGTTCTGATGAAACTGAAGGATAATTATATAATTACTTGGGTACTGAAGCCATCACCAGATATTTAGAGTGAAGTGCATCAATCTTTTGCAGGTGTATTTTTAAAAAGTGAACTATGCAAGACAAATGGAAAGCGCTCTTTCATTTTTTCAAATTTAAAGTGCTAGAAGTGAAGGCAGTGGGATAACCACATATCCAATTGCCTTTGCTTTTGGAATTTTAACAACCATGACCTGTTTATATTGGAGGCATTTACTGGCCTTGCTGTTCACCTAGAAAATGGCAGTTGATATGCTGGATTTAAGTTTAAATGTTATTTTGCTACTGTTATTTTTCCCCTTGGTTTAAGTATTAATCATAGAAAGAGTACTTACAACCTTTATAAAGTAAGAGTAGTAATACCATAGTGTAAATTGCATGTTTACAAGTGAAAGATTTGCATTCAGAATTTTGCTTTTCAGTTCAATATACTGAAGTTAAACGGCTTCTTCTGCAGTACACAGTTATATCACTGTATATGCTATTTTATTAGATTATTATTACTGATGCATGTGAACACCATGTAAACATTTCAATACTTCAGTATAACGATGCATCAATTACTACTTGCTGATCATGTTATTTTTATGAAAATGCTAATCTGCAACCTATCTATCATTATGGCTATCAGATGAATCAGAAGCAGAATCAGAATCAGAAAAGACTTTATTGCCATGTAAGTGAAGAGGTTTCACATTACTAGGAATTTGTCTTGGTGATTGGTGCATACATAGAACGTAACAAGTAACATATAATTGCAGAATAAAATAAAAATAGAAATAAAATAGAATAAGGTAACACAAAATAAAATAAGTAAAATAAATATTTTTCTGGAGGTAGTCCAAAAGTGAGGTAGTGCAGGGTGGAGTATAGTGCAAGTGGGTGAGGTAAACAGTGCAAATGAACAGCAGGTGGATAATGAATGAGCAAAATCAATTGCTAAGGTGCAGGGCAGCATGTCAGTCAGTTGGTGTTCAACAGTCTAACAGCACAGGGGAAGAAACTGTTCTTGTGGTGTGAGGTTTTGGTCCGAATGGAGTAACCTCCTGCCTGAAGGGAGTTTCTCAAAGAGAGAAGGGAGTTCACAGAGAGAGAAGGAAGTTTCACAAAGAAGCGAATGAAGTGAATAGCACATCCCCTCTGAATCCAAACAATCAACCGACAGAAATGATCAGAAGATGAACACATAATAAAAATAATTATTAGTTGCAGTCTTGATCAGATAGTTCACAATTAGCTCTACCTCAACCAACTATAGCAGTAAAATTCTGTGTTTACATTAATACATGAGTTAGAAAAAAACCATACATATATAATTGTATGTATCCATTTATAACCACAGAGTACAACATGTATAGCATTTACTTCAATAGTTTGTAGTGTATAGCATCAGCGCTCTCTTGTGTCTGACCGCAGCATGAGCTTCCACCGGATTGGCTGAGCGGTTGTCAGGACTGTTTACAGGAAACATGGCTTCCCGGTCTGTTGGAGAGCTTCAAGAAATGGAAGGTCAGTAAATTTGTCAGGATGCAACCGAGCCATGAATTTATTAACTTGACGAATCGGCATCCGTATGGAGAATTTTTATTTTTATATAAGCACATCAGGCGATTTATTTTCCTTCGTACCAACCAGAACCCCATCCTTAGCTTGCTAGCCAACAAGCTAACAACAATCCTCGTTAGCTGACGTTGTTCAGTTAACGTCAACTCATGCTGTCCGGTTAATCGACAGCTACGTTCATTTCAGTTTTCCCACCCGCGTTATCTCGTCTGTTGGTCTGGAACTGGATTTTGTGTTCAATGTGACGTGTCTGCTTATATAACATATTGTTATTGAAGCTCGTAACCTCGTCTCCTGTGGTGCAACCAGCTACTCTGCTAGCGAACATGGTTAGTAGTGTTTAGCCTGTGTGATAATGTAAGAAAGCTAACGTTAGCTTAGCTGTCTCTAGACTGTAACGTTAACCAACCGATATAATTCGGTGTGAAGTGCAGTCTCATTACACGTAATATTCTCACGTCGCGTGGTGCAGAAAAACCTTGTTAATATTCATTGATTATAAACCAAGACAGAAGCTGGATGCTCCACAGGATATCTCCTGGCTTCTCAGTGGGCGAGGTGGAGCTGGGCCTCGTCGATGCATCATATTACTCTTGCATCAGCTAAATGTCACAGATTCATTATCACACAACACCTCTGCATGTGAATGGTGACGTTAAGCATCTCTTCTCTTTATTTGCTTATTGTAGTGGACAGAAGGGGTGAGTCTGAGGAGTCTGGTGATGATGAGACCAGGAGGAGGAGTATCAATGGCGACGTGGACCCCAATCAGCCTGCTAACACAAGTAAATTGGCTCATGTACTGCACTGCCACATAGAAAGGCACTCAAATGGAGCCGCCCAGTTGTAATTTGGTTCCAACACAAACTAGATGGGTACTCAGAGGGTGCATACTTCCTCCAAGGCCAATAGTCCACTCCTATGATATGCAAATCTGCAAGTGCATCCACTGTATGCCTGGACTTGTGTTGCATTGCACTGTGCTGTTGTTGCATAATCATCCACCTGTCACGCACCCGAAACAGATTGTTTTCTCTGACTTGGAGACCCAGACTCATACAGTCATTTCACTTGATCCCTACTGCTCCCTGTATGCAATATTGCTTTCCAAATTATTTTTTTAATTGTGTGTTGTATTGATTTACAAACGTGTTCTTTAATTACTTATTTTAATGACTAGACAAGCTTTTTTCTATAATTTTTGATATGTAGATGTATGCACAATTGTCACTGCAGCAAATATCATGAAGCATTCCGTAGCTTTTCAAGTTTATATCATGTTTGTTGTTACCATACTGTGGTGTAATGGCCGTGTTAGTTTATCTGATTTACTCTTGTTCTCATTAAAGGTAAAGAAGAGTCTCCTGTTGACATGGACACCATAACCTTGGACCCAGAGGAAGAGGTTATAAGACTGTCTAAAAACATTACTCCTGTCTGGCTGCTACTGTCACAAAGTTTCCGTTTTAATGCTTTTTAGTCGAAAGTCCTTAAGTTATCTGTTTGTTTTCATAGGATGTTGATCTTGTTCATTGTCGTATTGGAAAAATTGAAGGACTGGAGGTGCTACAGAAGGCTAAAGTAAGTACCTCAATATTTACTGCTACAGTGATGAAGTAATGACAGCATTTTATGCAGAATCTGGAGTTAATTCCTCTGTTTTTCCTTATTTGGAAAACTAGACAGAATAACTTATTTTCCTTAATAATCATAGCAATATAAAATACAACTATTAATTATACCTGTTAATTGTTTTCTGTCTATCTTTACACAGACACTCTCCTTACGGCAGAATCTCATTAAAAAGATAGAAAACCTCGACAGTTTGAGCTCACTGCGGGAACTAGATCTTTATGACAATCAGATCCGCAAACTGGAGAACCTGCAAAACCTCACAGAGTTAGAGTAAGTCAGAAGACGACTGTATTCTTTATCTCTATTGTTTCCTCATATTATAGAATTTTTATCTAAAAAGTGCAAAAAGTCAACTCATTTATGACACATTCAGTTTCTACACACTAGTATCATGGGATTGTTGGGATGTAGAGAATCACTGAGTTGTATTTTTCATGTAGCTGTACAAAGAGTCCACATCTCAAGTACAATTCATTTGAATGAGCATATTTGTCTGACTGATCCACAGACAGCTTGACGTGTCCTTCAACATTCTGAGGAAGGTGGAAGGTTTGGAGCAGTTGACTCAGATGAAGAAACTTTTTCTTCTTCACAACAAAATTAGCAGCATTTCCAACCTGGAACATTTAACGGGCCTGGAAATGCTGGAGCTGGGCTCCAATCGCATCCGGGTAGGACATGATGGCTTTCTTTCAAACCTGGCAAATCCATACTGCACTTGCAAACATGCATTGTCAATGTGATGGTGGAAAATAAGACATTATAGGACATTAGTGAAATAATGATGGCATCATTATGTTGTGTTTACTTGTGTTTGGTTCACTGTGTTTTGTTCACAGGTCATAGAGAACCTGGATACACTGTCATCTTTGCAAAGTTTGTTTCTTGGCACCAATAAAATAACTAAACTTCAGAATCTGGAGGGTTTACACAATCTGACTGTTTTAAGCATTCAGGTATTGTCATACTAATTCTCTTAAGTACCAGCAGTGGTTCCAAGAATGAAATGTATGTATGTTTGTACACTGAAACTTTGATTTATAATGTTTTCTACATTTATTTGCAGAGTAACCGGATTACTAAAATTGAAGGTCTACAGAACCTTGTAAACCTGAAAGAGCTCTATCTGAGCCACAATGGCATTGAGGTCATTGAAGGCTTGGAAAACAATGTGAGTTATAGAAATTACACAGCCTATCTCCAAAAGGACTGAATGCCAAACTGTCTATAGTGTATTTTGCTAACTGCGTACATGTGCAAAGTTAGTGCAGTGCATTCAAACGCTGTTTGTTTTCCCCCACAGAAAAAACTTACTACCCTGGACATTGCAGCTAATCGCATAAAGAAAATTGAAAACATCAGCCATCTAACAGACCTACAGGAGTTCTGGGTACAGATAAGTTGAACAAAAAATTCATTTGATGGTCTTTAATGTTTTATTTATGCAACAAAGTTACAGAGCGCATAGAGCCTCACCAACACACCATCTCACAGCAGACATTTTGACTTGACACAAGGAAAAGATCGGGTGTGACTAGTAACATTAAGAAAGTCTCAAATGGAAACGTTTAACATTCATTCTCCCTATTTTGCATGTATAAGCTCTTTATAAACATTTAATAAATGGTTTAATACACATGTAGTTGTAAAACGGCTATAAGGACATTTTAAGAATTTAATAATGTACAGTATTTGTGGTATTTTGCACGTCGGCACACACAGAACTTAAGATAGGCTACTAAACGACCTCAACAGAGCTTATAGCCCAGGTTCATACGCTCTCTATCTCTGCTTACAACTACGAGGTTGTGTGTTCTAAACCTTTTAATTAAATGCTTAGATACTTAATCAGAGGTTAACAGGGAGACTCAAAGACTCATAAATTGTCACATGATCTATGTTTAATCCATCCATCCATCTATCATTATTATTGATTTAATAATTGGAAGATTTTTTTTACTGATTTTCAAAGTCTTATTATTTCTTCTTGTTAACTAAGTAAACCTCAATTATTGTATTAATAGACTCCACATCCTCCATACTACAAGTTTGTTTTGGTCCTCTTACTGGCTGTATTGTCTTTCAACCTCTCCCCAGATGAACGATAATCAGATAGATAACTGGTCAGATCTGGATGAGTTGAAGAATGCCAAGTCTCTTGAGACGGTCTATCTTGAGAGAAACCCTCTACAGAAGGACCCACAGTACCGGCGAAAGATCATGCTGGCACTGCCCACCGTACGCCAGATCGACGCTACCTTCATCCGCTTCTAATCTGCAGTGTACAGTTCACCTGCCAACTTCAGTGTTTGCGTGCACTACCCTGCCTGCCCTGCGTACAACAAACAAACTTCATTTTGAAACACACTGGCCTCATTTAATCGTATTGTCACTCCATACACAAATACACATTCCGACATTACACTCACCCATGGCTCACTTAACATACATGTATGCATGTATGCACTCATTGACACCTTGATCTATGCTAGTGTATGGAAGCTTATTTATTTATTAAGCTGGATCTGAACTGTAAAGATAATTTCCTCTAAAAGCCCATTCCTTCATTTCTCCTCTGCACTTATTTTTCTTTTACTGTTTTGAATGAGGGACACACAGTAGAGACATCTTCTATCTTTCATCATGCAGTGCCAATCAAAAAAATGATTACTGCACTGTTGAAGTTGCACTGCTGTTATATGTGAGGAAAAGCTGGCATTTTTACTATCTGAGGGATTTTGTTAAGAGTTTATTCCTTTTGGTTGTCAGAATGAGGATAATTCTTGTACACCGTGGGTAAAAGAACAATTAAATATTAAAGGGAAAGTCCATAATAAAATATAATCTGCATATTTTAATCTTCAAAATAATTCTGATCTTCTCAGTTGCAAGTTCCAACATGCTTCAAGGCTGTTGGGAACAAGCTTAAATCTGTCTTTTTAAGAAAAATGGTGGATACTTATGAATGATTTAATAAACTGTTATTGTCAGGGGATATTTTAATCCTCAGCAGCTGTCTATTCCTTGTCCAGATATTTTACAGCTCATAGACCCATTTCTTGATTAATAAGAATGACCTCCTTGGTAAAATTAAGCTCCTGAGAATGTTAAATCATTTAATGTGTCTATAAAGATGGTATGAATGATGTTAAGATAACCCTCCTCCCCTTTTTTTTCCTTTTGAAGTGAACTTGCTCATGTTTTCAGCTGTGTAAAGACACTACAGAGACTCACTCTAAAAAATTCTCATTTGGCTAATGATGGGCAAAGTGTACTGAAACATTTGAATAAGTTCATTATCAAGTTTTTTCCAAAAAAATGTTTAAAATGCAAGAGCTCCAACTGCATTTTCCCACTTACTGACCTGAACCACAGTCAAACATTGAGTTTAGTTCGCTAACTAGCAAACTGAGAGCATGGCCATGCCAGTGAGCTGAGAATTTAGGTGGATAAAGTTTGCAGACTGAAAGCTGCTATTACAAAGTCCTACCCAATTGTGTGCATATTTTCCCGACAAAATATCCGAATAAAATATTTCGTATTACTTCCTGTTTTGGGATTTAAAGACTTGAGAGGGAGGAAAAAGGGTGAGCTTGAGCAACTCAGCAACACCTATCTCTCAGGGCTCAGGTTCACTGTGTGTTAAAGTGAACGTGCACTGTCCCGTCACTGAAAGGATCTGAGACAGTCTCAATGAGTGAGCATATCTCTGCGTGTTCGCTGAGAGCTTAACTGAACTGACTAACAGATGAACGGATCATTTCAGGAAGTGATTCAGTTCAGTTCATTCAACCCAAAGATTTGTTCTTTTGAACGCCTCATTTGCGAGCAAAACCACAATACATTTGGCCTTCAGTATTGCTTAAAAATAGATAATCGTGTATCTAAGATGACCACTTTCAACAAAAACTAAGTGACCTATTGTTATGGATCCCTGTATATAATGCTTGAATGCACTTGATCTACACCCTGTTACAATTGAAAGGAGATGTATCTTTTGTATGAAAATAATTTTCCACCTCAGGGCTAAAAGGTCACGTGGACACAGTACAGACGCATCAGATTTCAGTGCATTGCTGGCTTTACATGGAGAATGCTAAGCTAAGTGCTTTCTGTGGAACATAAGATACTGATTATTATTGTCTAATTCCTTTTATTTGGGTCTCTAATAATTGTTAAAGTGGCCTGAGTAAATATTGAATCTCCCTTTATAGGTAAGAAGACATCTTAACATAATAGTTTGCCTTTCAGGCATCTTGTCTAGGAAGTTTTCTTTTTTTTCATATGGAGTTGAAGTTATGATTATAAGCCTTTTAAATTAAGTTTTTCATGGTTAGTGATCTTGAGCAAAACTCATCTGTAGAATATTTGTGAGCTCAAATCAGACTAACAGCAAAACTGAAGGACACTGTGCATTATTGATATGTAATATTATGTTATATTCAGCTAAATGTAATTGCAACTGGCCATTTGGATTATGAGTAAATATTGTTTGAACATATCATGTTGTAGAAATTCAGTACCGTACCATCACCACCTTCCCTTTGTAAAGTGAAATCCTTTTTATCTTCTTTATGCCAGGCAGTACAACAGATTTGTGTAAGATACCAAGACGTTGACCTTGATTGGTCATTGAATGAGCAATTACTCAAATTGCTAGCAGCTTGATGTGGTTAGAAATGATTCTTCAGATTTTCGACTTGGTTGAAGCTGTTTTCAAACTGAATGTATTATGCAAATAATAAAATCACATTACTTACAGAGAAAGCATATGTAGTTTTAATTTATTTGGTAAAATATTTCTCATAACTTAATGGTACAGTTTTGAAATTGAATAATCAACAGAAAAGTTAAACTTATTAGGTAATCTTTTATTTTAGCTTTCTTTGATTACATCAACAAAAGTCACACTAATAGCGACCCCTAACAATAGCAAGAAGCTGTGGTGTAAATGTTATACAAGCCGGGGAGTGAATTAAGTTGAGTAAATAATCACTTTAAAATTAAAATTAATTAAAAATATCAATAGTCTTCTTTGCGAGTAAAGACTTTTTTCGCCTAAATCTTTCCAGTGCCTGTTTTACAAGGGTGCTTTTTTCCTGTATTTTTCTGAACTACATAACCCACAATGCAACACAAACGTTTCGTGACGCATGGTGTTCGCGCCGCGCGAGGCAGGGGGAAAAGGACGGCGTAGCGCATGCGCCATATTTATGTTGTTGTTTGTGGCGGTAAGATGGCGGCGCTCGGAGACACCTCAGCTCCGGGGGTGAATGGGTTAATACAACAATTCACAGCTATTACAGGTAAAAAATAACCTTCGTTTGCGATTTGATCTGTTAACTAGGTCAGGGTTATCCAACAGAAATAGCTCAGCTGTTCAGCCAACAAAACGCAGGCAAGAGAACAGACGTTAAGTCTTCTCTGGCCCCTACGCTGTCAATGCTTTGCAGAGGGAAAAACCATTGCCAGTTATCTGATAAACTCAAGTGAAAGACTCATGAAAAGGATAATTAAAGCACAAGCTTTGGTTATTATCTGTCACAGCAACTTACAAGAGACTATATTTTCTTCGTAGTGCTCATTAAAAACACCATCTCGCTAGCCTTGTCTAAATTCTGTGCTTTTTTTTGCTCTGAATGTTGTCTGATAACATGGAATGGACGTCGGCTGAGCAACATTTCCCTTCTTCATCATCAGCCAGGCTTCGTGTTGTGTTACTGTCATCTTAACTCTGACTGATGTTAGCAGCAACACTTAGATGAGCACGTTGTCTGTCTCCGACTACTCGCTCAGATGTCCTCAGTAGTTTATGTGTGCCTCGACACGACGAACACTGTTTGAATTTTCAATTACTTAACGGAGAAAAAGGGAGACTCAGCTCGAGGGCTGCTGCTACACTTGGAAAGTGAAACAGACATGCGCAGTACACACGGAAAGATCATAGCAGCCAAACGGCGCTGTACACTTTAAAAAGACGAAAATTAATCTTCTGCTCTGTGTTTCCTCGTATTTTAAAAATGTTCATCGATTTTTGCATTGTTCTTGAGACATCTGAGAACAGCTCTGGTGTTTTTGCATACTTTAGCCTATCAGTTACAAATCTTGTAGTACCTTAGCCACATTGCTGCCTCCTGTAGTATTTCGCAAAGTGTACCCGAGCCGTTGTATCAGCCGTTATTTTTCAGGCATTTGTTTGTCTTTCATTTTTTGCACAGCGTTGCAGCCAACTTGCAGATACTTTGTGGAGATATGGTAATCTATATTTGTGACTGCTAAAGTTGGATTGTTGTTGCACTTCATGGACCCCATAATTGCTGTTTTAATGATGTAACTTTGACAAAAGCAATACTGAACAGGGTGTTCGCATTGACTAAATATTTGGAAAATCCTGGTTCAATAGTATGCAAATATCCACTGTCACAAATGAGTGAAATGAATGAAAACCAGTAATGTCAGCTCTCTGGACTGCAAGTAATCAAAATAAAACTAATCAGCCTTATCTGTACATGATAAGTTGTGAACAGGTTGCAACATGTAATTCAAGTAGCATGGTAAGTGATTTATTAATTTGATATACAGAAGGAGAGGTTGCTAACTTCAAACTATGTTATGTATGATTTATTGTTAGCTGTGTCTGTTGGCAGATAAATAACATGAAATTGGAGCACAGATTTGACAAAGATATACTGTTTTTGTCTTAATTTAAAAATGTTGTCTTACATAGTTTCTCCCCCACACAATGTCAACAAGTTAATTTTTTAAGCTGTTAGGTCTCCCCAGTCGTACACATCTTGGTCACAATTCCTTTTACACAATCCTTATCAAATATTTTGGTTTATGTTAAAAACAAATATTGATCTGTATGTAACTTTTTAAACTCTCACACCATAGTAAAATGAATCCAAGGAGTATATGTACATACATGATGTGTAGTAAACAAGTTACAACTTAAAAAAAATTAACACATTTCTTTAAATATGTTACGGAAGCAAACAAACAAACAAAAAAACAGGATCTATGAACATCAGATTATGTTAGTTACTGATGATATACAGCCTTCCATTACAGACACATTTACCCTTGAATTACATGGACGGTGAGTTCTCACACAAATATTTAAATATTGTGTAACATCAGTATGGCTGTGTCCAACACTCTTGTAGGGGCCACGGAGAGTGTAGGAAAACATATGTTGGAAGCATGCAACAACAACCTGGAGATGGCAGTGACCATGTTTCTGGACGGAGGAGGAATTGCAGAGGAGCCCAGCACCAGCTCCAGTTCAGCAGCTTCAAGCAGCAGAGCTCCCCCTTCAGAGTAAGCTGATATTTGTTGTTACAGACAAAAGCAAAACAAAGCCTTTAGGCTTTTTGCCACATTTTACTATCTTGAAGATGTACTGTCTGATTTATATCTCTCTAATGTAGAGTTGTTGTTAAGTGAACTGGGAGGAAAGTTTGGGGCATTGCTGTGATTTGGGGTGCTGTAGAATGATTTGCTTCTCAGACTGATGCTGTGTATGTTGTCTTATGTCTCAGTGAAGTACGAGCACCAATTCCCCAGAAGCAGGATATATTGGTGGAACCTGAACCATTGTTTGGAGGTATTACAGTGCTGCTTATCTTATGCAACCTCATGCAAACAGATCTTTAACTAAATTGTTGTTACTGGCTGGCCTGTTTTAGTCATTTGCTGAATGTGATTTTTGATGTGTGTCTTTTACATGCAGTGCCAAAGCGAAGGAGACCTGCTCGATCCATATTTGATGGTTTTCGAGACTTCCAAACAGAAACAAGTAAGCGAATTCAAGCTTTCTGAGTTTTAGGTATGTTATCTGCAGCCAATGTGGTGAAGGTTATTGTGGCATAATCACAACCGACAAGACAATCTGTGGCTTTTTTTCCCTCTGTCTCAACCTTTTTCACTGTGTCTTTACCTCTTATAATGAATATCAATGTTCTGTAGTTCGCCAGGAACAGGAGCTGCGTAATGGTGGCACGGTGGATAAGAAACTGAGCACTCTGGCAGACCTTTTCCGTCCTCCCATTGAGCTCATGCACAAAGGCAGCTTTGAGACGGTGAGGAGTCACTCACCGGACACTTTACACCTCACATCTTTATTCTGCTCCTGTGAACTTTCAGTGAAATTTCAGATGGTGACTGTGTAGGTCACAGGTGGAAAACCAGGTTTGTCCACTATGCAGGTTGTCATTTTTAATGATGCATTTCCCTCCTCCGGGCGAATGTGCACTCACAATACTTGTGAAATAAGCTGGTGTAGTGTTTAAAACGGAAACCTGCATGCCCAGCGTACATATGCCACTGATGTAGATGGTTATGATTGTTTTCTATAAAGACACATTTTTCTTGTGAATTTAGATCAGTTGCCATCAAACTTGATCATAACATGATACTATATGATCTTTTGTGTTGGACCAATTTTACAATCTCAGCATTCAGTAACTGACTAAACCCATCCTATATTTTCTCGATTGTGCTTGTAGGCAAAAGACTGCGGGCAAGCGGAGAACAAGTGGCTTATGATCAACATTCAAAATGTTCAGGACTTTGCCTGCCAGTGTTTGAACAGAGATGTTTGGAGTAACGACGCAGTGAAGACCATCATCAGAGAACACTTCATATTCTGGCAGGTATGCAGTTTCCATTCACAGGGCCAATATGTGGTCAGTGGTGCATTCATGTTACTGTAAACTTTGAATCCAACTGCGATGCAAAAATAGAGACCGTAGATAGTGCAGCAACAGAGGTGCACTGTTATCTGCAATTTAGTGCACGAAAGTGCAAAGCAATCAGTTGAAAGATTTTTCAATGAAATGATGCTGCTGCTTTGTCCACTTCTGTAAGGTAAATGTCTGCATTGTGCATTTTCTTTCATTACAGGTATATCATGATAGTGAAGAGGGACAAAGATACATCCAATTTTATAAGCTGAACAAGTTCCCCTATATTTCCATCCTCGATCCCCGCACAGGTGAGAGCGAACTTAGTCACAGCATTATCCACCCTTCTGCCGCTTCCCCTCCAGTGACAACCTTAATCTGCTGTTTCTCTAGAGGAGCTCAAGATCTGCTCTTGTGCATGCATACCATTTAGAAAGATAAGCATTAGGAAGTAATGATTTAAGTATTGTAAAAGCAACATTGTACGGTATCCTTGACTAATGGTATATGAATGAGCAGGAGATGTTTCATATGATTAAGTGATGGGATCACAACAGGCCCGCAATAGGTTTTTCACTAAATAAATAATGAAGATTAATGTGAGCTGCGTTTTTATCTGTGTAACCATATTAATAGAACACAAATTATGTCAGTGAGCAGACGTTTCACCCCCGGGGGCTTGCTTCTGCATGGTATTTCTAAGTGGGTGCAAATGAACACATCTGCTTTTGCTGGTTTTGTGACTGACCTGTTCTGTTCAAAACATGTTCACTTTAGGTCAAAAGATGGTGGAGTGGAACCAGCTGGATGTGGCATCGTTCCTGGAGCAGGCGACTGGCTTCCTGGCAGAGCACGGGCAGCTCGATGGGCCGTCCTGCCACGCACCCCCTGCCAAACGAGCTCGCTCTGTGGGTCTCGCATCTCACATGTCTTCTCTAATTCTCATTCTCCTCTGTCTTACTTTGACTCTGTTGGAATTTCATCTGGCACAACTCATTTATCAACTGTAGAGCTATTATTTGGGATTTTGGTTATTTTATATAGTGATTCAACTTCATTGTTGTCTCTCCTTGGTTAAAAGCCCTGCATTGCAGATTTAATGATTATAATTTCTCAAAATTTGCATGTGCTATCTTCTGAAGCACTGTTTGTCACCCCAAAAGTATCACTTAGCCATGGCTGCACACTCAACACATTTCTTTTGTAGGAGAGTCTGATTGATGCCAGTGAAGACAGTCAGCTGGAGGCAGCAATCCGAGCCTCCCTGCAGGAGACCCACTACGAGTCCTCAAACGCCCCAGAAGCCCCCGATTCCCCCCGATCAGACGACGAATCGGACGCGGAGCCATTCTCTGACAGCGAGGGTCCCATCTCTGTTGATGGCTCAGACAGCGAAGTGCCAGTACCCCACGAAGAGAAAAGTTCCACCAGCAAACACTCCCCAGTACCTCCGGCTACTGTAGTTCAACAGCGTCTACATCCTGATAGTTCAACCTCTTCCCACAGAAAATCACCGTACAAAGAAAACAACCACAGTCACAAGAAAGAGGAGAGCAAAAAGAACCACCTGGAGCCCTCAACTGCTGGTCCTCGTCACTCTCAGCATGAAGCAGATTCTGGGGGGAACCACTGTACCGCATTGGCCGAAAACGCTGGACCTTCCAAGACCAGCACCACCCAACCGTGTGACGTGGACTGTCCTGATGACAATGGTATGTCAGTGTGTCAATTTTAAACCTTTATCACTTGGGATCAAGGTTATGACATGGTGTGATTGAGAGGGAATGTCTTTGAGTCTTCAGCCTGCAGAAAAACCCCTTTCAAAAACTGCATTTGAAGTGTGTAAGGAGCATTCAGCAGTACTTGGTGAGGGCTTACGCATGCCCATATGTTATTGTGATTCTGGAACATAGCATCAAACTGGGACATGTTTCTTCTGAGGTCCACAAGTTGATTGGTCAGCTGCTCTGTGTTTTTGTCTTTTAGTGTTTTTAATGCTAGGGGAGATTGTGGATAGTGAACACAACATTAAGCAATTAGGAAAAAAAGCTCAGTAGTTTCAGTAACATAGGTAAAGGCATTCCCACAGCATTATCCAGGGGATAATGAGTCAAGTCAAGTCAAACACCTAGTGTTCACCGGATTCTCGCTCGAAATTTTTTTTTGTTTTTCATCTGTTAGACATTGAATGCGGCTAGTGAAACATCAAGCAGTGTAAACCCGTGTGCACTGTTCAACTAACTCTCAGACTGTGCAACTAATTCACATTATGGCTCAGTCATCTGACTGTGGAACTCATGATTAATTCATGTATGTTCTGCACAATATTTCTCTTGCTCTAAATTTTAATAAAACTCGCCATTGCCTTCTTTATGAAACTATAAAGCAAAAAATGTCTTCTCTATATCTGTCCGACTGCCTTGGTGGCCCAGTAGATGGCACTCTGAGGTCCAGCAGTGGGTTGTGGTGCGCTGGTCCCCTAGTTTACATTATTCCAAGAGCCATGTAGAGAGAGGGTTGGGTTACAGCTAACAAAGCATCAGCTAATTTAAGTTTTAATGTTTTGATAAGCCTAACCAGTCAGTGTTGAATTTGAAGTAGTTTGGCAGCTCCCGAGAGAGCTGTAAGTACCAATATCAGAGGCCAAGCGATGAGCCTGTTTCAAATGTTCACTGCACTAGTTGAATGATATTGATTATTATATTGACAAACTTATAAACACAGCGACTATTTTTCCCATCACAGGACCTAAAGCCAGGTTGATGCTCCGTTACCCAGATGGACAGAAAGAGCAAATTTCCTTGTCTTCTAAAGCAAAACTTTTGGTAAGAACACGCCATAATAACTCAAAAGGAATAGTTTGACATTTTGTGAAATGCATTTTCTTGCTTTGTTGGAGAGAGTCAGATGAGTAGATCGATGCCACTGTCATGTTTGCATACTGAGTAAAGAGCTGGAGCCAGGATGCACTTAGCTTAGCATACTAGTACTACTATACTGGATTCAAACAGGAGGCCTGACTCTGTCAATATGTGCAAAAATCTGCCCAGCAATACCTGTTAATACCTGTTCAGTAAATTTTCACATTAAATGTTACTGTTTATTTAATTATTTAATCCATGTAAACGACAATAGACCATTTTACAAGGGGTTATGTGTCAGACTCCGAGAAGATAGTCTATTCCCCACAAAACAGCAAATTGTAATTTTTGCATTTCAGTTTGCACATTAACTTATGAGATATATCGTTTTATTGAATGAAGTTGAGAGTTGTTGATAGGTGGATTTTTTTTTAATGCAAGGTTAGCTTAATTTTGCTTTTTTTTTTTTTTAATTCCAGTTTTTGTGCCAAGCTAGCTGGCTGCTGGCTGTAGCTTCATACAGGATTTACCAAAGATATAACTGTAGTATCTATCTGCTCATCTAACTCTAGGCAAGAAAACAAATAAGCATGTTTCCCAAAATGTGAAACTATTGCTTTAAGTAAAATAAACATGGGCATTTCCTCTGTACGCCCAGTTTGACAGTGACTGATTATCGCATGCTGCTGATTGTTACCTAAAATGTCTCATGTCTGGTGGTTTACATTCTCATTTCAAGGCCCTGGTTAGACACGTCCAGTCCAAGGGTTACCCTAATGAACGCTTTGAACTCGTCACCAACTTTCCCAGAAGGAAGCTTGCCCACTTGGATTATGACATCACGCTGCAGGACGCGGGGCTTTGTCCACAGGAGACTGTATTTGTTCAGGAGAGGAACTAGCCTTGTCAGACACACTCACTTTTGCTTGTCTGTATCTCTCTGATAGACCTCACCCTTTCACCAATGATCTGGGACGATGTTACTGGCCTTGACCCCCTAACCTACTGTTCTTCTGGAATTAGGCCCCTGTTTTTGCCAAGACAACTTTTAGTGGATGGACTACCTTCCCTGCCAGTTCACTAGTCTTACAGTGACATCTCTACTGACTGAGTCCGAGTCTGAGTCTGAGTTTGAGTCTAATCCCTTTGTAGTGCTCTGCAGATGGCCAGTAAGGTGTTATGGATGCCAGCACTGTTTCATACTTTTAATGTGATTTATTCTTTTCTGATGCAGGCTTCATTTTGATCTGATCAATGAGGCACATCAGGATAGAATATATACAACATAGCTCATATTTAAATAAAAACAAAGAGAAACCCAAATAATGGATCACTAATAAATGATGAGGCACCAGGGACTTGTACAAAAAGACTTTTACCTCCCATAAAGGATGTTAAATGTCAGAGTTTATTTTCTAGCTCTTCTTGTTATTTTCTGTACCTGGGCACAGGTAAAGGGAGGCTCGTTCTTGTTTATTTTGACCCAAAGTTGGTCTCTCACATTGTCAGTGTTTGAACAATTGTAATCATTTGGAAGGCAGGGGCACTCCTAGAAACGCTGCATAAATTAGCAGTCAAGAAAAAGTGTCGGATGTCTGTGACACACTTGTGTAGATCTGAGAGGATTTGAATTGATCTGCACATTTAAATTTCTCTTGGCTAATTAGAGACTAGTTGATTGTTTTTGCATTTCAACTTTTGATACACAAGGGAATGAAAGAAGGGTGATACATGTCATCAGTAGGGCCTACACTGTACAGAGATGGCTTAGAGAGACTGACATTTAGCTGTAGTTATTGTTTCTTTTCTTTATTTTTTTATATATGCTGCCAAGAAAATATGCTGATGTTTAAATATAACCACCAAAACCGAGGACGATTCTGCTTGATCTTTTATTACACTTTTTAAATTAACTGGATTGCCCTTTAAATAAACTTCACAGGCATGATGTGATGATACAAAAGTCACAGGTTGCACCAGTTTCAAAGCAAATACAGAAAAGAAATATATTAAGAGGAAAGAAAACAGCAACTCCAGAAAATCAGCTGCAACAACTTAGAAGATTTGTTATGGAGGTTTGTTTCAGTGTGTACTTTTTATAAGTCAAATTATGCCAACAAGGCTTATTTGTCTGTTTTGTTTTGAGTGTTTTTTTTTTTTTTTTAAATCAGTCATTCTTGCATGTTAGATTGTCTGTTGTGTTGGAATTCTGGGCCTACATGAAAGACTGACAATGTTCAGTAAACGAAACACATGACAAACACATAACAGCTGTACATGAATGAGGGAAGCACATGGTTGTGGTCACAGCATTTAAATAAGATGTAGACTTTAATAAGGTGCCACATGGACAGGTGGTGGCAGTAATGTGCCTTAAATGGCAACAGTCAAATAAGGTGAATAAGACCGCCAGCCTGTGTAAATATGGACGGTTTAAATGAGCTATACGAATGCTTTATGAAGTTGGAAATGAATACAGTGTGGGTGACAAACATTAACATGAAAACTTTAGAGGGTGATGTATACTGCCAAGTCAGTTTACCAATATCAGCGTGAGCTTTGTGGTAAATGGTCAGCTTGAATCACACTCATACATTTTTGATTACAGTTAAAGTTCACGGACCCGCTAAAGGATTTTTTAAAACGTTGTTCATGTTCTGAATTTTGTCAAAACATTTTCATTGTGAATAAGGGAATCACAGTGGTCAGATAAATACACTTTTGTACTGATTATGGGACTGGACCTTACACTTGTGAACAATTCTTGTTGTTAATTGTTAAAAAATAGTCACAATTTCTCTATCTCTCTTTCACTTAGAAATATACTGGTTTGGTAGAAAGAGTATTGTTGTCTTCTGATGATCTACAGTGAGAAAAAAAGCAGGGAGAAGTGACCAGTGCTACAGTATTTTAGAGACGACAAATTCAACTCCCTGTCTGTATTGTCTGTAGATGACATTTGGTGTCAAGCCTTGAAACATGTAACTGGTCAGCATCAAATTCATTTTTTTAAATTCCCTTCTGGGGGGCGGCACGGTGGTGCAGTGGTTAGCACTGTCGCCTCATAGCAAGAGGGTTCCAGGTTCGAATCCCTATGTGGAGTTTGCATGTTCTCCTTTTGCGTGTGTGGGTTTTCTCCGGGTACTCCGGCTTCCTCCTGCAATACCAAAAATATGCACATTAGGCTAATTGGCTACTCTAAATTGTCCCTAGGTGTGAGTGTGGGAGTCTTAGTGTATTGGCCCTGCGATTGACTGGCGACCAGTTCAGGGTGAACCCCGCCTCTCGCCGTAGTCAGCTGGGATAGGCTCCAGCTTCCCCGCGACCCTGACAGATAAGCGGTATAGAAAATGGATGGATGAAATTCCCTTCTGAATGACGGCTGACCCAACTGATAATAGTAACTGCCTGTATGGGTCAGAGTTCAAAGAAAAGGACTTGCAGCTGTACAAACAGACGAGGACACTGCCTGTTTCACTGTCCTCGCTACAGTAGGTGAGGGACATTCCTTCATCACCCCCTGTGATGTGGTTTGTCCTCATCAGCTGCCTCAAATACAGCAAAAACAACGGGCTATACAGTTCATTACAAAGGAGAGCAAGAGGGCATTCTTCTGGCATTCTGGATAGCATCTGGAATTTACAAGATCCCAGGTCAAAATGTCACCTTCAAATGTGGACTGTTTCAGGGTTCCACAAAGTCCTTATAGTTTGGAAAATGCGTAATTTAAATTATGTTTTTGAGGTCAGGAATATGCCTGACTGAATATTATCCAAAAAATGCTGGATTTTTCACCATAATCTTTTGTTCCATCAACATTATCACATTATCAATATTTGAAATGAAACAATCTTGTCGTCCTTTGTTTATTGCCTGCAATCAACCTGCATTCAACTCCTAAATGTATTCATCAGTGTTTCGAGGTTAATGAGGTAACCAGGATGGTGGCCAGCAGACATGGCTTGTTTGAAGTTTTGTCTGTTGCATAAGAAGGATGTTGACCCCAGTCATCTGTGGACCTTTCAGTAAGTTCTCTGAATGAAGTCAATGGAAGTTAATGTGTGATCAGTGAGCAATGTGGGGGAAGAGTTTGAAGGGGCGCTCACACCGATTTTACACACAAAGTTCAGTTTATCACAAGTAGTACTACCCTGAGGACAGTTGTGTAATGTCTTCTGTGGCTGTTCTGGAGGAAATGTCTAAAGTTTGAAACAATTACAACCCTGATTTATTTATTTTGGGTTTAGGGCATGAAACAGGAAACCTGCATTACAAATTGGAGGTGTGAAGTGTGAAAGAAGCATTTCAGTGGCAGGGAAGTGTAATGAAAGATGCTGTGGCATTATGGGAAATGTAGGATCTTGTGTTTCTGGCACTAAATGCCCGGATAGCCTCTCTTTTTTAAAAAAAAATCTGACTCTCCAAGTTTATGACAACTATACCATGTCACTTGAGTATCTGTAATATACACAGATAACTCAGATAAGTACATTTGTTGATGGAAGCTAAAAAAAAAAAAAAAAAGCAAATTAAGTGGCTGGGAACACTGACATGACAAATTTAGTACTTGAGCATTTACATGACATGCTACGTGATACTTGCACATTTCAGAAGAAAAAAAATACTCTACATTTTTCTGATAGCTGTAGCTACTACCTTTGTTTACATTACAACATTTATTACATCCAATAAAGAGTGTTATGGTTATGTGTGGGTATCAAGAATGGATCGTTACTGGCATTATGTAACGACTGACTCTTGCAGTTATACTCCACTTTCGTATTTGTGTCAAGTGCAATACTTTTTCCCTCTGCAACACTTCTTCCTCTTTCATTTAGTAGCACATTTGCAGGTATTTTGTACACTATTTTATGTTCATCTGAAGAGGTCGTTGCTTGTATGATGTAACCCAAAAGATATGTATAATGGACTTGATGCTCACCACGCAGAGCTCCACAAACTGAAACTGTTTGTGTGTAACATCCAAACCATAGTGCCTTGTTAACTGCCTGATCCACGTCAGTGATGATAAACTCCTCCACATTGTGGACTGTAAGCACTGTGAGACATAGAACCAGTCACAAGTTCCCAGAGCTGTTATATATCTTGTATAATACGAGTGGTTATTGATTACTAGCACTAAACATTAAAAAATATATTCAATACTACAAAAATGAATTCCAAACATGGATTTATCACCAGACCTGGGCACGGTCTCCCTTCCCTCCAGGCTCATCGTCTCTCCCGCTCTACTCTCCTGCTTTCCATCAGTTCATCACCTTCTCCAGCACATCAATCCTAAGTGTAGATTTTCTTAAATGATTCGGTGCTCATGTTTCTTGTTCTCCCCTGCCTTTCTTGTCTCTCAGGTTTGTTGCCACTACTCAGCTCCCAAGCTAACCCATCTTCATTCCCTCTGCATATGCTGGTTCCTCCATATGTCATCCTCCTTCCTCCAGCTGCTGCCATGCCCCATCACCCATCTGTCCTCAGCCCGTACCAGCCATAATCTCTTTTCCTCTTAACCTCCATTACAGCCTCACCTCACTTGTCCATGTCTTGCTTTTGGGTCTATCTTGCTTCACCACATTAACAGATTTTCTGAAATTTTACTTGTCTCTAAATTCACACAGCCCATAGCTGGTGTTTTTGTCTGAACAGACGTGTTACACGAGCAAAGTAATAACCTTGCCTGATTTCTGTGTAATTAATACACTGAAAACAGGATAGTGATGTTATTGGCTCGTTGGCTGCGTTATCAAGTCGCATCGTCAAAGTGGGCTAATGCTGCTGACTGTGTGACGTGTCAGCACACACTGACAAAGGCTCAGTAATCTAGTAATCTGTGAGTGTGCAGGAAACTGGCACAGGGATAAAGACTCAACAGCTCACAGGCAGCTCATGAGAGGTAAAAACTTTAATCAGCCTGAGAGTACTAATACTGTAAAGGCAGCAGACAGCATCACAGAAACAGGAAGGCTGGAAATCTAAAGCAACATAGACAACCTAGGGTAGTCCCTACCTGTGATAGGGACAGAATGGCCTGCTCTGTGATGGACAAGTACCTCAGCTGATTAGGATTACACACGAGGACTTAGGTTTAGGCATCATGATTGGTTAGTATTAGGGCAAGAATATCAGTGTAAGCCAATCAGAGGCAGAGTACAGCAAGTCATTTCAATGGCATTTTAGTAAAATAAAATTTGCTCTATATACATTGAATCTTATGACTAATGGGACACAATGTGAAGGGAAAAGAACAGTCACATGATGAGTTGCAGCAGGCAACATACTGAGGACAACTAGTGGACAGGTGAGGAATGACAGGAGACACTGGTGACTGGAACAAGCAGTAACAGTAAACTCCTTGTCATGTTCTATTGTAAGCAGTAAACAAAATGTATTATTTGTTTATATTTAATACTTTTTCACTTATCAGTATGTACATATACATGTATATATTAGTTCTATTCCAGATTGATCCAGTCACTCCTTTCATGATCTCCTGATGGTCAGTATGCTGTCTGTTGGCACAGTGTCACTAAAATTTATGCACACTCAGCATCTGGGTTTATCTCAGTGGATGGGGGTGAGAATAAAGTTTTAGTTGTGGTAAGGTGAGGCAATAAGGTCAGGGTTACATGATTCAGCAAAAGGTCTTTTTGCAGAACATCTACTTTACGTGCATCGGATCAACTATCCAAACAGTGTTGCATAATGTGCTGATTCCCCTTTTTTAAACGTTTGAATTCTGCTGAACCAGGATTTAGCTGCTTTGATACACCTTAATATGACATCTTTTCTAATCAGCCCACTCCACTAAGTGAACTGATTCTATAGGTGGAAACTTAGTGCAACAAACTGACAATTCAATCTGATATCAGGCAAAGAATACCTGAAATTATACTCTAACACCTTGAATATGGCTTTCCTTTTGATTTGTCTTTATTTATTTAAACATTTTTCAAAATCAATGCTCCTCATATAGGTTTTAATGTATTATTTATATGTATAGTGAATACTGACTAAACACACTTAATATATTTTCTTCATGTTAACTGCAGCACCACCATATCCAGCTGATAGTAATAATCATACACTTAAAAACAGCTAAATATTTTATCTGGAGGTTAAGAGGTTAGAAGGAGGATCCTATTTATTTGCTTCTTTTATTATCAGTTAGCCTAATGAATGAAAAAGGAAAGAAACATGCACAGGGTTCATGATTGGAGAGTGTTTGTGACTTTTGGTTCAGCTGGGTTATCTTTGATGGATTGCACTTCATTTTTCTTGTTGGGAATATTCATTCAAGATATATGCAGGCATATGCAAATATTTGCTTTACAGGGCAAAATTGTTAAAGTAACAATTCCTGCCAGATTTCAATCACTGATATCTGAGTCTCACTGTATTTAATACTGATTTATATTCCTTATTGTGTTTATTTTTTTATAATGAGCCATTACTCCTGTAAATTAAAACTTAAAAGTCCATACTTAAAGGCACTGTGTTAACACAGAAGGCTGCAGACACAATAGCACAAAAAATATAAAGACGTCCATCAGAAGACAATAAAATGCAAAGAGTAAAGTAAAAATGTAACCCATCCACTTGTCCAGTATTCTGGATCTTCTAAAGTTGCATCACTTAAGGCCCCTCATGAAACATGAACTCTATTGTGAAAGTCAGTGGGTGATGTTTCAAAATTTGGCAGCTGGGAACAAAGAAGGAGGTGTTATTGGTTAAATTTACAAATCAGCAGAAACCTTTGCTCTTCTGTTGGGTAACACTGACTCTGTAAACATGACTAATGTGGGTCACACTGCAGCTTTTCTTAATAAAATACTTCAATGAATGCATTTTTCACAAACTTTTTTCCTTTTTGATTTGATCCATTTGGATGTTTACTCACAGTTTTAGTATATGACTTCTCCTCCTCATCTTCTTAAAGCAGCAGTCCCTCCAAAATTGCATTTTTCAAGTTACACCTGGTTACAGTAGACCTCAGTGTGCAAGAGTGAAACAGCATTTGTAAAAAATGTTTGCAAATTACAGTGGTGGATCGTGACCGAGTACTTTTCAGTACTGAGGGAAATACCGCAATATTGTACTAACACTACATTTATATGAACACTTTAGCTTCAACTGTAGGTCTACCTGTAATTCAAATTAACCAACTATAAAGTAGAAAAGAATAAACTCAGATTTACCAATCAGAAAACACTGCTTACAAATGAATGAAACTTTTACTTGAAATGAAGTGTTTTGGGCTGTTTTTTTTTTTTCCTGGATTAAAGTATCTGGACTCTTCTTCCAGAACAGGTACTGTAGCACATTGGTGGGATTTATTTATTATTTAAAACAATGTTTTAAACTTTGAATGACAGCAGAAATTCGCGGACTTACACTTTCTCGTCGACTAAAAATCTATAAAGGTTGATGAACACTTCAGTAAATTAATTAAGTCACTTTAGTTGTCCTTAAAAGGAAACCGGAGCAGCAAACAGAAATACACAATGTAACGCAAAGCACATGAACACACCACATAAACACGAAGCAGGTAAAAAAAGCACCAGAGAACAGGTTTAAAACAACTCAAACTTTGAATGCAAATTTAAAAAAAAAATGGATCTTTATGCTCATGTTGAATTAAACTTTGTTTTCTTCATATTAAACCACTTTTCTGCTCCGTCTAGATGGTGTTTAAAGCTCGGTGGGCGAACAGTGTCGGGGGAGTCTGTGAATTTCCATTATGTGGACATCTCTCTGTTTCACTGCCATCCCGTGTACCAGCGCACAAAAGTACACTGAACGCACGCGCAAATTAGGAAACCTGAGCAAACTGAAGGTATTTTGTCCCCAGCTCGCAGTGGGCGGCTGGGCTATAAAAGCCTGCGCTGAGTGCCGGACACCCTGCTCTGCTGACCTGGAGACCCCGCCGTCCAGCATGAAGACTCTCCTCCTTGTGGCGTTGCTCGGATATCTTGGTAAATACATTTGTTTAAAGTTGTTTAATCAAAGGTGCAGCTAAACTCACGGTGCGCAAGCGTTTAATCGGCCTGTTTATCCATGTACACTTGCAGCCACCGCGCTCTCGGCCCCTGCTGAGAAGGTGAAATGGTGCGTCAAGTCGGACCAAGAGTTCCAGAAATGTACGGACCTCGTAGCCAAAGCGCCTGGGTTTTCCTGCGTGAAAAAAGAAAACACCATCGATTGCATCGTTGCAATTAAGGTAAGAAGACTGTTATCCAAAGTATATGATAAATAGTAATACATATAAACAAGATAAATAAAGAAATGTCTGATTTAGACTCATCTTCGACAAAAACAAAATGGCTAATTAATGGATAGGCCTATGCTATGGTCAGAATTATTATTATTATGATTATTATTGTAGGATTGATGATTTAACCAGTGGTGGAAAAGGATTTCGGCCATTTACTTTATTAAAAGTTTAAATACATACTGTTTTTCAATTTAATCATCCAGGTGCGGTGTACTTTATAAATTGATCATGTGTTTTGTTTGTAAAATCTTGTAAAGTGGCCTAGAAGTTTCCAAGAAAAGCACATAAATGTCAATATTGTACAAAAGTGCTTGAACAAACGTGCTGCATTTAACTACCGATGAAATATGCTTCAAAACATTCTGCATGTCTTTTGGGGCTGCTGGAGAGATTAAGCATCATGCTGCTGGTTTGTGGTTGTTTGTTTGTTTTTTAAATCAGGCTGGTGAAGCAGATGCTATCACTTTGGATGGAGGGGACATCTACACTGCTGGACTGAACAACTACGACCTGCATCCCATCATTGCTGAGGACTACGGCACCTGTATGTTTACTAACCACCTGTCTTTACTGATGAATTTAGCACAAGAACGAGGATGTCTAGCATTTCTTTTTTGAGCTTTTCTTTCCTTTTTGCTCACAATTGTTCTGCATACATCCAGCTTCAGACACCTGTTACTATGCTGTTGCTGTGGTGAAGAAGGGCACAGGATTTGGCATTAGAAGCCTCCAGGGGAAGAAATCCTGCCACACTGGATTGGGGAAATCTGCAGGCTGGAACATTCCCATAGGAACTCTGCTGTCCATGAATTTGATTCAGTGGACTGGCATTGAGGACAGCCCTGTGGAAGAGGGTGAGTTACACAAAATGTTAAGCACAGTCCTCAAATAAACCAATTAAGAAGGTGAATAATTGGATTCCTCAAAATGTCAAACTAGTCCTTTAACATATTGACTGTTTTATATGCTGATTGGGGGGATTTTTATTTCCCAAATGTTTAAAGTTGACTACTTTTAATGCCAACAAAAATGAATGGATTTGCCCACCTAAACAGCTTTTATATCTTATAAGAGTTGATTAAGTCAAGCATAATGCTGAGACTGAATCTGAAAGTGTCTGAAAGTGACAATCGCAAGGACTAGTTTTTCTAAAATCTTTACTTTGGTGCTGCTTCTTGTTTTGCAGCGGTGAAAAACTACTTCCAGGCCAGCTGTGCTCCGGGGGCAGCAAGGGGCAGCAAACTGTGTGAGCTGTGCCGGGGTGATTGCTCCAGGTCCCACAAGGAGCCTTACTATGACTACGCAGGAGCTTTCCAGTCAGTATCAGTCTTCTCAGTTCTACTACTTCTTTTGCTCTCCTCCATCAACTTCTACACATGTATCTTCCAAATATGAATAAATAAAAATGTAATGTTGATGCACCTGTGAATTGGTTTAATTAACAGGTGTCTGGCGGACGACGCTGGAGAAGTGGCTTTTGTGAAGCATCTCACTGTACCTGGTCAGTATCACTCGACCATCTGTTCTATTATGTGTTGAATTATTGACCTCTGGGCCAAATACACTCATCGGTTGTTTCAAATCTGCATTATGAGCCATCTTTATCCTTTATCAGTTAATTGCCCAATGTTTGGTTATTTGTCAGTAACAGCACTTCAGTCTGGCATCACAATCTGAATATTATCGAACATTTTCTGTAGCTCCTCATAACGTGCACAACATTACACATGATTAGGAAAGCATTCAGCAGGTAAAGGGAGGAAAATCATTTATAGAAGGTGGGCGAGACAAAGCAAGTTATTCTAATTTAAATATGAGAACATTTTGTCGATCTTAAAATCAAGCTGATTATCTGTTGATGGCCCAGGTTTAATACATATGAGTAACTAGTCTTGAGTTTATGTCATGTGCATACACAGCGTGTGGTGTGGTGATTTCCACTCTTGGTTATAACAAACAAAAATACTCCTTCGCTAAACAGCACACTTTGATTTAATAAAATGTGATAGTGAGATGATGTGTAAGAGTAAGTGTGTGGGTTAGTGTGGCTAAGAAAAACATTTAAATCGTTGTTGTGGCACACTTTCAGATGCCGAAAAGTCCAAGTACGAGCTGCTGTGCAAAGATGACACCAGAGCACCTATCGACGATTATAGAAACTGCCACCTGGCCAAAGTACCAGCTCATGCTGTTGTCACTCGCAAGGATCCACAGCTGGCCGAATTAATCTGGACAAACCTCAACTCAGTACAGGTATAACACAAAATAATACACTGCACTAAGACCCAGTTGCAGAGCTGACTGTCTCATAGAGATAATAAAGCAGCACAGTGACTCATGATATATATTCAGTTAAACGTAAACACGTAAGTTGCAACATTTGCTTGCTTTTTGCCTTTCCAGGACTTTAACCTCTTCTCCTCTGAAGCCTATGGACCTGCCAAAAACCTGATGTTCAAGGACTCAACAGTGAAGCTGGTGAAGCTGCCCCCCAACACAGATTCCTTCCTGTATTTGGGTGCTGAATACATGAGCACTGTCCGTTCCCTTAAGAGAGGTGCTAACATAACACGAGCAGACAAAACACACATATTAACATCCAAACCATGAGACAAATACATTTACTAAACAGCAGACTCAGGCTTGTGGTTATGTTTTACTTGGCTTTCCAGAGCAGGCCCCAGCTGCTACATCCACTGCCATTAAATGGTGTGCTGTGGGCCATGCTGAGACAGCCAAGTGTGACATGTGGAGCATCAACAGCATAGATGGTGACGTCACCAACATTGAATGCCAGAATGCCCCCACAGTTGATGAGTGCCTGAAGAAGATTATGGTAAAACACTTGGATGGAAATATCAGAATCCACTCCTAACTTTAAAGTTGTTTTGCTCCATTTTGTGGCGTTTGTCTCTGATTATCTGTTGCCTTGATCGTCCTGCAGCGTAAAGAGGCTGACGCAATAGCAGTGGACGGAGGACAGGTGTTCACAGCTGGGAAGTGTGGTCTAGTTCCTGCAATGGTGGAGCAGTATGACGAAAGTATGAGACTTAGCACAGTAACTGTCACATACAATCCTTTATCTTATTTAACCCTTTCTTACAAGAATAATAATTGCCTCTGTGTCTCTCTCCACAGCGCGGTGTGGCGTCTCCGGAGGTAATACACCTTCCTGTACAGCATCACAGTTCCCTCTAGCTTTAGTGATACATATAAAATTAAATATTAAAGTTAAAGTGACATATTTTGTCATTGGAGGGAACTCACTCCAACGATGGTATATAAATATTAAAATACTAGTATCAATATCTTTCTTTGTGTTCATTATTTTTCCTAATCAGTTTCCTTGAAAGACCCATACAATCAAATATTCATTCATTCCAAATCCGTAAAACAATCTTTAGCTGTATGGGAAAATGACAAATTCACGTTTTGCCGTGTTCAGTTGACCTGCAGTGCGCAGACTAAAACTTTCTTGTTATGCTAGCATTTAACTAATTAATTGAAAATGTACCAACTGAACACTATTTTCTCATGTACCAAATCACATGGTTCTTTAAAGAAAACTTCATTAAGAAATTACAGAGCATAAAGATAAAGTACTACCAGGCTAGTCTTACAGCACGTGTCTATCGCCCAGCTTAATGATTAACTTTTAAATTACATGAAATTAACTAACAAATATTATCTCTCTGATTTTTACATTTTCTAACTCTTCTCCTTCTGTGCTGTCACACTTGTAGCCTTCGCCTCTTCTTACTATGCTGTTGCTGTGGTAAAGAAGGGTTCAGGGGTGACCTGGGAGAACCTGAGGGGGAAGAGGTCTTGCCACACAGGCATCGGCAGAACTGCTGGCTGGAACATCCCCATGGGCCACATCCACAAAATTACTAATGACTGTGACTTCAGTAAGTGACCGTGTGCTCATTCTTCTAGAATTTCTGTTCATATACTAATTTGATATCACAAATACCTTAAGAAAGACACATTACGTCACCCTAATGGGGGAACGTTTAATTGAACCTGCAGCATCTGCAACATGGTCCACTTTTGGCGACCAAAACATTTTTTTTTTTTTTTTGTTACTGTCACATGTTTTGGCAACTTAATGCACATGGTTGGATACGTTTTGGTAAAGACTGTGGTCTTGGTTAAATATTTTACAAAAGTCTCCATATTTCCCCAAGTGTGGCTGAGGAGTTTTTGTAATGTAATGTAGTAATGTAACCACCCACCGTGACCACATCCCAAGACTTTGGTGCTGTCGAACACCATAACATTCCCTGCACTGGAAGAAATATAATATTGAGGAGATGTGATTGTCTTTTCCACACCGACACGCCATGCTGACTGTGTCTCTTCCTTCACCTCAGCTAAGTTCTTCAGCAGTGGCTGTGCCCCGGGAGCAGACCCCTCCTCTCCATTCTGTACTCAGTGTGCTGGCAGTGGCAAAGCTGTGGGAGACGAGTCCAAGTGCAAAGCCAGTGCTGATGAGCAGTACTATGGCTACGCAGGAGCCTTTAGGTAGGACACAACAATGCAGTTATTCCCCACATAAAATGTTAGGCGAGTGTGTGCTAAAACAATAGTTTGACTTTTTTTGGGAGATATGCAAAGTTGCTTTCTTCCTTAGTGTTTGAAACCACACTCATGTCTGTGTGTGACTTGAACCAGGAAGTTGTTAGCCTATTCTGTAAGCACAGGGAAACAGCTACTCTAAAGCTCACTAATTAACAAGTTTTATCTCATTAAATTTGCACATGGGAATGTAAAAATGACAGCATGTGGTCTTAGAGGACTTATATGCTACTATAGCTTGACAAACAATGATTTTCCACCCTCTCATCACATTATTGCAGCTTCGCAGCTGGTTGCAGCCAACTGCTGTTTGCCAGGAAATAGTTACAGCACTTAAAATCACCCTAAAATAAAGAGATCAAAAAGAAAGATTTACTCTTGCTTGCTTATACTGCTTGTGTATGACTGAAACAAAGGAGATAAATTGTATTCATTTGTAAACTGTTTTAGTTTTTGAGACCATCTGCTCACTAGAGCTCGACACTCAACACGTTACCTTCAGATCAGTCTTCTCATACAGGTTTTGGCAACATGCTGTTAAGGGCTGAAAATTCATCTTCATATTGTTCAAATGTATGTGTTGCATATCACTGTAGATGTCTCGTTGAGGGTGCAGGCGATGTTGCCTTCATCAAACACACCATCGTTGAAGAAAACAGCAATGGTAAGAGACTGACACTGACCTGTTTTCACATATCATATGAGTGTGTCGTTTCCTACAAAACTATAACATTTCTCTTTTTGTCAAAGGCAACGGTCCATCGTGGGCTAGTAATGTGAATTCTGCTGACTATGAGCTGATCTGCCCTAACAAGAGTCCAGTGCCAATCAATGAGTATGTTTCTTGCCACCTGGCTGTCGTACCTGCACACGCTGTGGTAACTCGTCCGGAGAGCCGCGCTGAGGTGGCCCGCATTCTGCAGGACCAGCAGGTCAGTGATGACTTTTTTTAAAGTCTTTGTGGTTGTTTACATTACACAGCATTCTGCTACACTGATTAGGAGGTCAAAGGTCATTTTTTCCTCACTTGATCAGATTTGTATATGAATTTCAGTACTTTTGCAAGGGCAGTTTGTTGAAGCACTCAGTTTTACTTAGCGCTCATTTGTTTGCACTTAAATTTTATTTTCTACCATGCTGTGCAGCAATAGATGGCCTTCCTGAAAAGGACCAATATTGCCCAGCTCATCTTTTCACTGTTTTGAATTTCTTTTTATTCACAACAGCAGACGCTTTATTTTTTGCTCTAAAAATGTCCATCATGTCCACACATTGCCTACAATTACGACTCATTCAAATTCTATGTGTAGCTGTTTTTAGATCAGATTTCTTTCATTGTTTTCCCCTGGGATACACACAAAGCAATTATTCTGAAATTACTACAGTGAGATACTGGGTACAGCTGCCCCACTGACACATAGGATACAGGATTCAATAAAGATGTTTTAATGAGAAACAAAAATGAGTAAATCTGTTTTAAATGTTCATTCTGTTCTTAACTTTTAGGCCAAGTTTGGTCCCAGTGGCAGTGATAACACATTCAGACTCTTCCAGTCAGAATCAGGAAAGAATCTCCTCTTCAAGGACTCCACTAAGTGTCTCCAGGAGGTTCCAGCTGGATCATCCTATGAACAGTTTTTGGGAGCAGAGTACATCAATGCCATGACTTCGCTCAGGCAGTGCAGTGCAAACACCCCAGGTTTGTACTGCTGTGGGTTAAATCAAGATTAATTCAAGATCTGTTTAACAGTAATTTAACAGATTCAGTTGTTTGTAGCCACAGCACATCACACCATAAATAGCATATCTGCCTGTGCTGCATCCAGTCAAGTCTTTTTCTTGTCTTCTTCTCTTCCCAACAGATCTGGAGAAATCTTGCACTTTCCATTCCTGCCAGCAAAAAAACTAGTGGCACACACGGACCATGCGGTGCCTCACCTGGCCCTCAGTGATTCGAGCACCTTACTCACACTTCACTCACTTGATCCAAAAATTGCCTTTTGTATTTCCCTACTGATCTCATGTATCTCATCCTGTTTTTAGAAGCGCAACCAACAAATAGATACATATCATGACCACAACGTACAAATTAACTATTCTATCACCAATCATATCCTATTGCAACTATTTTGCTGTTGCAACATGATGTTACATTACCTATGTTATCAGATTAATGTTCCGTTTTGTTAACAAGTGTCTGATTTTTACCCAAATAAAGCCTTTTTAATGCTCTTTTGTGGTGACAGTATGGTTTTCTTTTGTAATAGTGTAATGTTTAGGGAGTCATCTTTCATATCACTAAAAAGTAACATATTAGTATTGTGATTCAAAGAACATATAAAAGGACAATGCCATGCACTGTGTTATTTATCGGCCATGAATAACATGGGATGTGAAAGCCTCCAAAAAATCTGTGCAAAGTCGTTGGTAGACATCTGTCAGTTAATGGTCACATTGCATCAAACAAAGACAAACTTTCTCACTTTTGCATGGTCAACCAAATCTGCCATTGAACTCCAGAGCAAAAAGGGCCTTTGGGCCTTTACTTACCTCACTGTAACTGGTAATTCTTTGCATGGTGTTTGACTTCTAAGTACCACGGTTATAATTACGATATAGTCATTTCCTGCTCTAAATAGTCTACTAGAATGTGATGTAACTTTTTATAATATTATGATAAAATCCTCGAAAAAAATTATATAACCAGGAATTTTATTTTTCTAACAAATCTTGTCAAAAAATAATCACCTGTTACCTCAGACTCATTCTCCCCCAGCTTTCTCTTACCATAATGCTTAAGAAACTCAAGACTGATGCTTTCTTTTTTCATAATCCGATAAGATGATCAATCTGCTGGCTAGGTTTCAAATAAGCCATAAACATCACATACCAAATGAAACGAACAGCATTAAATACATCTCAAGAAATAACCAATATAATTGTCGACATATAAGCTCACAGTTAGCGTTAACAAAGACACAAACAACAAATAAACAAATTATGCTTACATTTAAATACACTCATACTGACATCTGTTGGTAGAGGGGTTAAATCTCAGCTTGACCTACTTTCACTCTGCGTCCACACAAGCAACATTAATTAATTAATTAATTAATTAACTGTGCTAACAGTTACAGCTCTGCACACACAATAATTCCTTAGGTCAAGCTGTATTATCAGCTGCATCACACCAAACAACGTATTCGTTAATCAAAAGCTTGATGCTTGTTGTGTATATGGATAAATACAAAATATTAAATACCCATGTATTCAAGCTGCAAACACATTTCCATCGATCCAGGTTTATTTATATGTTTTTTCCTAACGTTACTCAGGTGTGTGATTGCATAATGTTTCACAATATTCTATCCTTTTGGACTTTATTTTGATATACCCACTTTTACTTCCGGGTCATCTGGCTTAGTTTTCTTAATATTTTATCTTCAACATGAAAAAAATAAAGAAAAATAAACTTCCAAAAACAACATTGGACCATTACTGAATTTGTTTTTTTGATTTTCGTGATTCCGAAGAAAACAAGAACGGAAAAGAGGATATGTTTTTTTTCCCTTCTCTTTATTCATTTACAAAAAATTATAAAACAACTTGGTATTTCCGTTTCTTCTTTTTGAAATTGTAAATGAATTACGAATTATACAATACTTTGTCTTGTGTGTGTCCCTGTGTGAGGGTGCATTGTATCAAAATAAGCCCGGTTTGGGATTCATGACATGAGTATATCGCATTTGTTTCAGCTAATACTCTAGTTAAAATATTAAATTATTCTGTGACACCGGATGATGAATTGGCCTCAGCTCCTGTGTCACATGATCAAGGAATCGACATCAATTTTTAATTTTCCCGGAAGTTAGCCATGCGACTTGGGGGTGCACCGGCTCCGTAGACCAGAAACATCGCATTATGGCCTCGCTCTGAGCCTCCTGATGCGACAGTTGTGTACATACCCAACCGGCAATCCGTCACCATCGACGCCTTGATCATGGACCTCCGGTCCAAAGGCTTTTTTCGGGGCTATCGGAGTTGTCAATAGTACTCCCTGAGTACTATATTATTTGATTTTTAGCACTGTCACTTTTACACGCCCGGGGATTTAAACCGTAGTGACAGTAGTTGCATTCACCCCATCTGCCGGTTAGCTAACTAGCTCGCTAAGTCAATAGCCAAGAAGGGAAGAACACTTTTCTTTTGGAGTAAAGGACAAGGATACTGCAGCACCACTACTTTCATTAACAGAGGACTGAAAAGAGGCTGATTCCCTGAGTTCCCATCTTACATCACATTCACTGTTGATTCCTGGTAAGAATAAAACTAACTGACGGGGTAATGCTAGTTCGAAATACACCTAAAGCTTGGCTTCATATTTCTCAAAGGCTCACATGCTAACCAATGTTAGCTGGTTGTACAGGGCCTGCTGGCTGTCAGTCCAGACACAAGGATAGCGAGCCAGCTAATCTTTCTCGGAACACGGATAAAATCAAATGAATTTGGACGTTTGAACGTTAGTTTAAAGGTGTTTTCTTAGATTATCTTGAGGCGGTGCTTAGAGCTGCTTTGCTAAAGTTAATATAATGGTAGCTGACATGACAGCCCGGTATTCTCGGTCTCGTGGCTAATCTTCATTTGGTTACTGTTATTCGTGAGGAGACGCTAGTTAGCTCTAACGCTAAGTATTTCATGGTTTAAAAATGATTTCAACAGAATTTTGGAGCCAACGCCTTTGACTCATAACCTGATGTAAATGTTTGCCTTGTTACCACGATATGTCTTCAAGTTAGGCTGACTGTTAAATTTACTCTCGGATCTTGCTGGGCCTGTAATTAAATACACCCCGTAGGATAGGGCTGGGCTTAACAGCGAACATTATAACCAACAATAGCTTAACTGTAACCTTATCTGTGTCAAGTGTTGCAACATTATTGCTTGGACCGATCTTTTGCTGTGGTCGACTTTTGATTAGTAAATATGTCTTCTGTCAGCACAGTAAAACTATCAGATTGAGCTCTGTGTACGTTAAGGTTAAATGTGGACTCTACGTTCAGCCACGTAGCGTAACCCAGTAAAATGTCTATGGTAGTGGGACACGTAACGCTAGCCGGTTGTTGGCTAGCAGTTTACCCTGCTTCGGCCGGGCTTGCTGCCTCGCGAGTGGGCCATTAAAATGCTTTTCATCCCATATCGTAGTTAAGACAACATTGTAAGCTTTTCCTGGATTACCTTTCATATTTAAGCACCATCTATAAAACTGGCAGCCATCTCAGCTATATCTGCTGGCAGAACCATATGGTTGCTTTGTACATTGATTCCCTGTCTAGAAGAAGCATGGCGCTAGCTAGCTAACGATAGTTCCTGTGTGAGCAGGTGGATGGAGCATGACACGTCTGCTAGTGGTATTAATCACCTTTTTTTTTATTAATTCCAGTATGCCTCAGCTGTTCCAGCATTATATATAACGTAAATATAAGTGCCATTTATCCTAACGAGAAAAATGCGGTCAGTTTTGAAGTGAGTATTAACTTGACGATATTTGAGTGGATTGTTTGCACACGTAGCTAGCACAACAAGGGGGCATTGAAGCCACAGTTAACAGAGTAAATGAACTTTGACCTCAGGTATCCATTTTCTTAAATTCAGTCAAAACCGGACCAATCTAAGTGATTTGGTGGCAGTCAAGTATGAGCTGAAAGTTTACGTCCAAATCATTCTAGGAAAGTGTTGTGTATTTTTTGACATTTAAAGTTCCTTTTTTTTTTTTTTTTTTTTTTAAGTTATTCTATGATCCTTTTTCTATTCAGTTAACAGTGTTGGGTGGAAGTTAATAGACATGAGTCAGTTGCAATTTAATTTGAGCAAGGAATCAGCAAAGGATATTAACACTAATTGTTCATAAGAGTACATGAGCAATGTAATATGTAAGTGAGCAACATTGTGGGAGGTGGTGGTGTTATCAGAGGCGAAACCACAGGCCACGCCCTCACTGCTTGCATAGATGTTGCCACACTCGTGTCTTCGAACACTGCTGTCTGATATCTAACCTGTATGGTTGCGCTCATTAAATGGAGCTCAAAGCTGAGCTGAAAGCCATTTTGTCTAAATGCCTTGGATTAACATTTGGCTTATGCTTTTTTTGAAAAATCTTTTTTGTTTGTTTGACTGTTTTATATTTGGATTTCTTGCTTCCCTTTTCCTTAGAAAGGCTGGCAACACTCCGCCACCCTAATGCAGAACCACAAAAGAACGTGAAATGAACAAACCACCACAGCCTATAACGGGACCCACCTCTGTCCCAAACCCTGCCCCATCCCCTGGATTGACACAGGTGAGAGCAACTAATCATGTAGAATCTGAATTGTTTTGGTAGGTTAACTTTGGTAACAGCTATTTTCCTCTTTTCTCTCCTCTTAAGGCTGCCTACGGCCCTGGACAGCCACCTTCTCTCGTTTTTGCCACGCCTCCACAAATGAACTCTGCGCCACAGCCAAGACAGGTACTATTCACAGTAATTCATTTGTCAGTGATCAGTATTAGGTGTGTGGTATGTTTTACCTTGTGTAAGAGCCCTCCATTTCATACTCCGTCGCAAAGGTTTCTGACATGGCTTCCTCTGCTATAAGGCTTTGGCTAAATCTCTGTGTATGTTAAAGCCAGTTTGCCATCTTTCTCCTTGACTGTCAGCCTTGACTTCTTTCCTCTCTTCTGCTGTCCTCCCAGTTTGCTGCAGGGCCCCGTACTTTACACCAACAGGTACTAACACCCCTCACTGCTCCGTACATCCCCTCTTTCTCCTCAGTGGAATGCATGCTTTCAGTTCCACATGTTGGAGAATTAGATCAGTATGCTGTCGTATTAATTAGATGAGTTAACCTCTTCTAGAAATGCATATTTCTCTACCGGAAGTTGTGTCGCTTTTTAAGTTGTTGCTGGTTCTCAAAAAGCCATGTTCACCCAGGCCACTTTTATTCTTCCTGCACCTGCTCATACAGTTTTTTTCAGCCCTTACTTCTCTGCATTTGTACGACATTATCCCAAAACCTGCTGTCACAGTGACACAATAACTGACAGTGGAGTGATTCCAATACAGTTTTCTTTTTCAATTATTTTGTGGTCACCTTAAGAATAAGCTTTGTTTGCAATCGTTCGATCAATCGATATATTATGTAGTTCATTTATTTTTGGTACCTGCTGCGGTCTTGCATTTTTTTCACTGCTGACTTGAGCCTGTAACTCCCAAAATGATTCTCTAACCAGTCAAAACTGGGACCCAGAGGACTTCAGGAGATTCTACTTCTATGCATACTTCTGCAGAGTTGCATGTGCCGCTATGGTTCTTTGAGCTTACTGTTCATGGCTGAGAGAGTTTTTGCTGCTACCACCTCTCATACTCTTCCTGACACCTTGTAATCTCAACCTTCCACATTGTCTCTTGTCCTCATTTTCACCTTAATCTCACTCCCTCTTTTGCTTTCTGCTCATGTGTTGTGCGGCTGAAGGGTGGATACAGAGCATTGCAGGTAACAGCTTTTCTCTTCGTCCCACTCCCCCCCCACCCCAGTTTGGGTTAACCTCATTGTAGCAGGGAGTTGAGACATTTAATATAATTTAGACTCCGTAACCCAAGAACTAAACTTGCTGTACACGTTGACGTTGCTGTGAGTGCATTGCTTCCAGCTGAGGTTAAGGTCGTGTGTGACTGGACACACAAGCAAGAATGCTACAACATTCTAACACATGGGTTAGGACTGCCATAGTTGAGACACTAAATATACACACAGAACAACAGGATTGTTTGTGCTATGGTACACTCTTCACCATTCTTCCTTCATTCTCCCTCATCTGCTCTCCAGAATTACTATCAGAGCCGACCGACCATGGCCACCAGTGCTCCGAGGGTGCAGACAAGTAGTGGCCCACGACCTGTCGGACCCGCTCATGTCTACCCGCCCAGCTCCCAGATGATGATGATTTCCCAGCAGCAGCTGTCTTTCGCTAGCTCCCCTCAGGGCTACTTTATCCCCTCTGGACAGGTTGGTTCACGTTAGTAATCTTTGATGTGATATTACTGTACTGCCCAGAATATGGACAGGGTTAGAGTTAATAAGGCACTAGTTTTTGTTAATAAACAGGATAGAGTGAGTACCTTCTCCTACAGAGTGAGCTTATTGAGAGTGTTGCACCATAGCTTGTTAGATTAGCAGGCTTCTTAATGTCCGTTTATGTTGTGTCTTTTGGATTTAAGCAGCCCTAAAATAATAAAGCCCAGTTTAACCTACTGGAGTTTCTGAAAGCTTGTACGCTTGTACTTTTTTTTTTTTTTTTTTTTTTTTTTTTGCCTTTGAAAGTGAGTTGAAAGCAGGGACTGACTCATTTGCCAAGCAATTACCACTGTCACAGAGTGTCATGAATCAGAAAGCTCAGAAGGGCAGTCTGACAAATGCCAGCAACCAGAGAAAATTACTCTGACTGCTTTCAAGAGCCTGAGAGGAGTGTGTGTGTGTGAGAGAGAGAGAGAGAGCATGTGACGAATGAATGAAGAATTAGCTGCATTTGAGAACATATTTGTACAAGCTACACAGATGTAGGTGTTTTTTGTCTTCCAAAAACCAGGTGCTGAGAGACAAACTATTACTACAGAGATGGCAGAGACCTGATACCCTCATAACTTAAAAACTTCCATCTATTGTTGTTGTTGTTGATGATGATGATGATGATGAATCTTTATTTTGTTTCTGCAGTACCGGGCCCCATATATGCCTCCTACTCAGCAGTATTCCGTGACCAGCGGTACACCAGGCTTCTATCCAGGAACTAGCCCTGCTGAATATCCTGCTTATGGTAAGGGTTTTTCCCAAAACCAACAGTAACCAAGCACAACCCTAAACACTGAAGATTATCAGTTAAAGTGGTTGAAATTCCAAACTCCAAAAGCCTAAATTTAAATGACGATAAAGTTGAAGCACTGTGGTTTAGTCCACATCCATATGTGCACCTCTTTGCCCATAAACTATGGCTGGATATGTTGTGGTTTTGCTTGGCAGGTTGGTGTGTTTAAGGTCTTTCTGGGTCAAAACACTGCTGTGTGTGGAGAACTGCCAGTTGCATGTGGTCTGGCTTGATTTCTGCTTTGGCATGTATTCTTTCTATCTGCAGTCTCACCTGACGCTGCCTTACAGGTTCCATGAAATGGCTTTTAGACAAGTATTTTGGTCTTTTGCCTGATGTATGTCCATATAAAACATGTCAGGGTGGGATTTGCTGTTAGTAGGGATTAAAATTGAAAAGTAACACTAGTGCGAGTTCAGAATCCTGGAGAAGGCACCAATGTTGAAGATGGACCTTTGAGTAATAATTATAACCAGTGCTTTTTTTGAACAAATTATTTGTGAATTGCCACCCCAAACATACCTCTGACTTGTGTTACTGCTGCAAATGCTCATCTGCTTAAGGACTAAGTTCTACAGAGTTCTTGTGAGGCAGTTTTACTGGCTTATGCACACCCCTGAGTGCAAGGTGGTTTAATGAATAAAATGTTATACTTTCCCAGAAGAAAACTCTGATATTTAAAGAGATGCCCATGAGTTGACATAAGAATAAAATGCAGCCAGAAACACAAGGTACGAATTCAGTAAATACATTTCATGGGACCTTTTTAACACCCTGCTTCCTCTGGATCCTCTCATTAACTCATACTACATCTGTCTCTTCTTGCCCTCTCTCCTTCTTTCCTCCCTCTCCCGTCCCTCACTCCCTTCCTCTCGTTTGCTGCGTTCAGAGCCCTCTCTTGCTGCGAGGGAGAGGCGGGGTGGTGGGGGGAGAGGGGGCGGGCGAGAGAATGGCCGTCTCTCTCTCCACGGTGCTCCTCTCACCTCCCAGCGCTACCCTGGTGAGTAGTGTGTGTGCTTGCATCTTGGTCAGCAGGCTTTAGTGGCAAAAATCTGTGGCACTTCCTGTCTCTGGTAGTGTTGTAAATGTGTTTCTTTTTTCCTTTTTGGTAATTCACACGGGTACTCTTGTTTGTGCAATGTGATGATATACATAATGTGACAATAGAAAAACATCTAGTGATTTATATCATATGTCATTGTGTTGCAAATCACTTTCTTTTTGTCATTTTGACAGTGTTTTGCATACATGATTTGGGTGTGGGCTGGAAATTTGCAGGAAGGCAACATTAATAAACAAACAGGACAGTGAATGTGACAAAGAAAGGGATAATTTGGAATAGGAGGTGGTCTTTGACCAGCCAGTACGAAACGAGGAACGGCTACTTCTATTGCATGGACATAAATATTTGAGTGTGAAAATTCTGACATACTGTACTTAAAAAATTATGCCACAGACCAGTCCTCAAAACAGACTTAAACAGCACTGTTTTGTTATGTATGCTTAAATTAAAATTTGTTGTTGTGAATTTAAAAAAAAAAAAATCACATATGAGTGAGTACATTTTATTTAGGTGTATATTTTATATTCAGCAGCTATTTATTCACAAAATTTGCATAATATCGTAAATGTGATTGTTTTGTCATCTGGATGTTAAATGACCAATATCAGGTTATGAGATTGTGGTCATATTGCACAGCCCTGCTTGTATGTGAAAATGGTATACAAAGTGGGAGGGCATATATATATTAAACATATTCATTCTATTATAAATATATTTCATAAAATGGTGAAGTCTTCCCAGAACAAATAATGGCTGCCAGTAGTGTGCCGCTGCCAGCCTCCAGATGTCTCGCTAACTGTGTGCTGTATGCATGGTTCTTTATCTGACAGTCTGTTTTTACAGTTTCATATGTTTCACATGTTAAGTGATGTATCTTATGTGATTACAATCGAACAACTTAGCAATTGCAAATTTCTTTGTGTCATCATAATACTAGACTGAACTTTGTCATGCAGCTTCTGCCCGACCTTCAGTCTTCTGTATGTTACCCAACTTCATACTAGAGCGGTTTTAGTTTTTCAGTTCAGCTCGGCCACTGCGGTCACGTCAGAGTCACTAGAGAGCACAACACATAAGTCAACCACTTGTACAGAAGTTATACAGGTGTATATCTTCATCCACTCACCTCATGGAGGCTCTCAGTGTGGATTCTGGTTGTGCTCCTACAGGAATCTCCAATCTGTTATTGCAATATTTTTTCATGTTAAGGTCAAAATATTGATCACCCTGTACCCACAAATCCCACTTTCTGCTGTGCAGGGTTTTCAGAGAAATGGAAAATAAGGAATTTTGGGTCATGTCTACGGGAAAAGAAATTCTTTTGAATCTTGGATGGATGATTAGTTTAGTATGAAGCTGTGTCTCATAGTTGAGCATTACTCTCTTTTCATCTATTCTTTTTCCCCCCCCCCCATGCTGGCCTTACAGCTGGAGCGTACTATCCAGCTCAGCCGCAATACTCTCCGTCTGTCCAGCCGGCACCAGTCATGATCAACCCCGCCCAGCAGCAGCAACAAGCCCCGCCTCCTCAGCAACCACCGGCACAGTCACAAGGCCCACCAAAGAGGGAACGTAAACCGGTAGTGTGTCACAACAAAAGGCCAGCACTCCTCTTGTCTGAGGTCAAAAAAAATGTTTTGCCAGCTCAATGTGGAACTTTCTCTTTTACCTGAAAATAACAATAGTATTTATTATGTTAGTTGGCAGCTGTAGCTCAGCAGTGAGGGGATTTTTACACACAGTTGGTATTTTAATGTTGGTTACGTGTGTTTGGGAAACATAGTCAATATTTACCCTGTCTACTGATAGATAAGAATACGAGACCCCAACCAGGGCGGGCGGGATATTACAGATGAGATCATGTCAGGTGGAAGGTCCACCACCACACCGACTCCCCCACAGGTAAGAATGCTTTTGGGAAGACTGATTTCTATAAATGATTTTAAATCCTAATCTGAAGCAAACTTGGTTTTGTACATAGGTAACCCTGTAAAGCCCAAACCATTGAATAATTGACAGAATTATTCCAATTCTTTGAACTTGGACCCTTTATTGGTCCCTCTGAACAGACAAACAAAAAAAATTTCAAATATCATATCTGTGCACTTCATGTATCTGATTGTACACATCAGGTTTTTCAGGGAATCAAATATTACACTACTCATGTGGAGGTCTGAAAAACTCATGTTTCAAATATGATACGTTTGGCGTTATAGGGTTAAAGACAGAATTGCTTTATTGGTTGCATCACTGATTTTAAGTCCTCAGTGTTTATTATTTTAGAAATTTAAGTTGTCAGATTCTCAGTTGGATTTTGTCTGCATTCATAGCTGACTTGGCTGAGAATTTAGTCAAAGAACAGTCTATTATTTACAGTTTTATGCCTTACAATTTTAATTACATTGAGATTTGTCGGCTTTTATGAAGGACACATGGTCTGAAAAAACAAAGCACAGCTTTAAATACTTTCTCACCATCTCCCAACATATTTATTCTTCATAGAGGGGCCTGTATGTTTTCACATCTCTGTGCTAATATCTTAACATCAGAACAATAAAAAGCTAACACGGTCTCAATGGATAATAGAAGACCAATGTAAATATACCTAACTGTGTACTGATTGCCTTAACTTCCAAGTACACCGATTTGGCAGTTGGTTTGGGCAAAACAAAACCGTCAAAATGACCAGAGTTTAATCAACTCCTCTTTTTCATGAGTCATCTACACAGCAAAAATGATTCCTGTTTTTCCAATTCAGTCTGCAATTAACAAAAAAACTGTTTTGTGACTGTAGGCATCCATAGCAGATGGAAGTCCGGCACAGACAAATGGGGAAGTTACACAGCCTGTCACTACAGTGACAAGAAGAGGTGAGTGTATTTTCTCAGTGATGTTTTACATATAAGATTTAAAGACATCTGTGTTCCATGTTTTCCTTATTGTGTTTATTTCACTGCCCAGATGAAGACATGGAGCCTCCTGCTAGCGGTGAAACCCCACCACCTCCTTCCACAGCAAATACAGAGCCTGTGGTGGAGGCCAAACAGGAAATGGACAACCAGATTACACCACCTGCTGAGTTAGCCACACATTCTGTAGCCCCTGCAGCTGCTACTGAGGTGCCATCCGCATTGATAAAGGACCAACAGTCTTCCTCTTCTGTCTCTCAAGCAGCAGAATCTACTACAGCTCCTGTTGAGGCAGTAAATAAAGTTGATGCTGAAGTTAGTGACACAGTAGATGCTGCTGTTGACTCTTCAGCATCTTTAGCAGCGCAAGAGGCGCCTGTCAAAACGGAGGAAGCACAGACTGCTCCAGATGAGAAGGCACCAGAAAAGGAAGAAAAAACTGAGGAAGTGAAGAAATTGGAGAAAGAGGAGCAAGTAGTCGACGCAAAGTTGGAACCTGTAGTTGAGGCTGCAGCGACAGTTACCCCTGTTAATGTGGTGAAAGAAGAAGCTGCTACGACGACAGCAGTTGATGTCTCTCAGCCTCCACCCTCTGAACAGGACGCTGCTGCTCCACAGACCCAGAGTGCTACCCCGAGCTCTGCCCCTGAACCTGAACCCACACTGGCTGACACAGCAGAGCCTCCTCTTTCCAATGGTCTTCCTCAGGACACTGAGGAACTCTCTGAGGAACTGGCATTTTTAGACACTACACCCCTTGACAAGCCTGATGCCGCCAAATCTCAGGAATCCACAACTGTGGCTAAAACAGCACAGGAAGAGGAGGATAAGGAAGAGGAAAATAAGGAGAAGGACAAAGGTGTGGATGCCGCTCCCTCCACTGTTAGCTGCCCTCCAGAGGAATCTACTATGCAAGGTAGGGTGGATTTGATTCTAGCCTGCATTTATGATTGTCATCTGTGTCACGTGGGTCTTGTGAGATTTTAATATCAATGTCCTTTTTCATGAAGCTGCTACGTCTGTGCCAAAGAAGAGGATGAACATGAAGGAGTTCAACAAGAAGGAGGCCATTGGTGACCTCCTGGATGCCTTCACAGAGGTGTGCATCAGTGGGGGATGACAATATGAAAGAGTGAAATTAACACTAGCTTGTGGTGTCTCTGAAGTTTCAGCTGTATCAGTAATACATTTTCTGAGCATATTTTTCATTCTCTGAAGAGTAACTGGGTTATTGTATTGTTGTGTGTGCTGCAGGAGCAGGGTGCCAAGCCTGCTTCTGAACCCTCATCCACTCAGGCCGACCCCACCCCCGTTGTTCCAGTTGAACTTTCTCCTGAGGTTGCAGATGAGACCTGGGAGGAGAAAGAGGACAAGCAAAATGCCGAACCTGACAGGCCTAAAGCCACTGCTGAGCCAACTGGGCAGAAATACCAGTACAAAGAAGGTAGGATGTGACTAAGATTGTTCAGAAATGGCCAAGTTTTGTGTGTCTCAATAGTAATAGCTGCTGTTTCAAAACAGTTGCTATGATGATGTGTTTTACGTGCACATGTAACCAAAAGTTAGAGACACATGAAAGTATAAGAACACAACCATATTTCCTATTTTTAATGTTAATTCAACATAATACTGTCATAAAATTCACTAGATGTCAAAATATGTTCCGTTTATAATTTAGAGATGGACAAAAATATCTAAATTCATGAAACCTCTTTCCCACCTCTTCCCACCTGTGCAATACTTTCCCCCCCAGAATGCAATGCTCCATTGGGATATGTTACATTGGTTTAATCTTTCATGATATTCATTATGCTTAAAGAACTTTTTCCACCATCCCTCTCTACTTCATCTGTATATATGTATGTATGACCTTCACAATCGTATATCTTTTGAGCTTTTTAATATGTCCTTGTACTTAATAATAATAATCTTTTCTATTGTTTATAATTTCTTGTGCTTTTGTGCTGTCTTGTCCTGCTAAATGTTGGCTGCTGTAACTACTAAATTTCCCCTCTCATCAATAAACTCTCATCTCATATCTCTTATCTTAAGCGTTTTACCAGAGGTTATTTTAGATACCATCATGTTCAAAAAGATGTGTGTAATATGAGAGGTCGGGGACTCACCTTTTTTGTGTTGACCTGTAGTCGTCCGTGTTCACACATCTCTTGTATGTCTCTCAGAACAATGGAAGCCGATTGACCCAGAAGAGAAGAAACGGTACGACAGGGAGTTCCTCCTGGGCTGCCAGTTTGTTAGTGCCAGTATGCACAAACCTGAAGGCCTGCCCCTCATCAGTGATGTGGTCTTGGATAAGGTCTGTGAAATTTTCTGTCATTTTGCTGCAGAATAGATAATGTCATTCTTGATGACAAAAGAGTGAATATTGAAATAGTAATGAAATGGATTTGCTTTTTTTTTCACCCCATTAGCATTAAGTAGTTTCTGAGCATATTGTTTGAATTAGAATAGATAATTAGGAAATGTGACATACATCTTGCTTTTGCATTTGGCACTGAAGTCATTTATTTTATCTTCAGGTGAACAAGACTCCGCTGCGGCCTGCTGATCCAGCTCGACTGATGAATGTTGGTCCTGATTTTACTCCCTCGTATTTGGGGAACCTCGGGAGCAGATCTGTTGGAGGACCACGAGGCCCTGTAAGTGAATTTGTCTCTTCCCTTTGCTGGGGTGGTTTAATACTAAAGTAAAATACAGTCATTTTCTCATAATCATGATCATGGCAATCTTCACAATTCAGTTTGCTTTGTTGGATAAGGTTCCTTTTTTAACTCTTCTACATATGCATCCCTTCCCCTCTTTTTAGTTGCCTGGGCCACGTCGCTCTCAGCAGGGTCAAAGGAAAGAACCCAGGAAAATCATCAGCAGCATGTCCCTCAGTGATGATGTGCAGCTCAACAAGGCTGAGAAGGCCTGGAAGCCCTCGACGAAGAAGCCTACTCGCAGCCGCGGCGGGGAGGAAGGTGAAGAAGAGGATCCCGAACATGCCAAGACTCAAGAGCTGTTCAAGCGTCTGCGCAGTATCCTCAACAAACTGACCCCTCAGAAGTTTCAAGAGCTGATGAAACAGGTGTCAGACCTGATGATAGACACGGAGGAGAGGCTGAAGGGAGCCATTGATCTCATCTTCGAGAAGGCCATCTCAGAGCCCAACTTCTCTGTGGCCTACGCCAACATGTGCCGCTGCCTTATGGGGGTTAGTTGTGTGATTGTGTCTCAATCTTGTGCCTTTTTTTCTCTTTTTTTTCCCATTTGCTCCAATGATGACTTATGTTTTGTGCCACGTGTCTGGGCCACTGAATGTTCATGATGGTATTGAGGAACTGATGGAGCACACTGTAATCATTGTTCTTCTTTTGAACATTTTCATAATCTAGTTTTTATGCCACATGTTTATTATTATTATTATTATTATTATTATTATTATTATTGTGATTGTTGTTGAAGAAATTGTATATTTATAAAAACATGTATTCAATGTGTTCCTCCCCCCAGTTGAAAGTCCCCACCTCAGACAAGCCAGGACTTTTTGTGAACTTCCGCAAACTGCTGCTCAACCGCTGCCAGAAAGAGTTTGAGAAGGACCAGGATGATGATGAAATCTTTGAGAAAAAGCAAAAAGAGTTGGAGGCTGCCAAAGACGTAAGAAAAGTGATATTTTACCGTCCCAATCCCAGAAACTGATCATTTTATCCCACCTACTAAGCACAAACACGCTCTTGTTTCTGCCTTCAGGAAGAGGAGTGTGAACGCTTAAGAGTGGAGCTGGAGGAGGCCAGAGACAAGGCCCGCCGCCGTTCACTGGGCAACATAAAGTTCATAGGTGAGCTCTTCAAGCTGAAGATGCTGACAGAGGCCATCATGCACGACTGTGTAGTGAAACTACTGAAGAACCACGACGAAGAATCTCTGGAGTGTCTCTGCAGGCTGCTCTCCACAATTGGCAAAGACCTAGACTTTGAGAAGGCCAAGGTAATTAAAGCATTAACAGACATACACACACAGGTTAAGTATTGGTTTTCTTTTTATAAGACACTTACATATTCAGTCATCTCTTTTGTGACTGAGGAGATGAGGAAACAGTTCTCTACATTTAAATCAGCATCAGACTTATTCATTTACACTCAGTTTGTAGCCATGACTCATGAAAGCCACTTTTTTTTCCTGTGTCCCTGTTAGCCTCGCATGGATCAGTACTTCAACCAGATGGACAAGATCATCAAAGAGAGAAAGACCTCATCCAGAATCCGCTTCATGCTGCAAGATGTCTTGGACCTCAGAAAGGCAAATATTAATTTATATACAACAATTAACCACAATATTAATTGCTGCTTGATATTTTGTATGCCCTTGTGCTTCCAAAACACAGCACGGGGTGGGGAGGGGGTTCTCACAAAATATTTCATTGTAAATAGGTGATTAATGTTATTCACTTCACCTGTCAGTGGTTTTAATGTTGTGCCTGATTGGTGTATAATAAGATATTACAATAAATAGCCTGAGCAGAATTGTTTTATGTTGTGTGGGAAGTAATCCACTGGGATTATGCCTGACAGACTGGTTTATTCCCTTCTTTCATCTGTGGTCCACAGAATAACTGGGTGCCTCGTAGAGGAGACCAGGGTCCTAAAACGATCGACCAGATCCACAAGGAGGCAGAGATGGAGGAGCACAGGGAACAGATCAAAGTCCAGCAGCAGCTCCTGTCCAAGAAAGAAGGAGGAGGCAGGATGGGAGGGAGCATGGGAGGCCGGGGCCCTCACACACCGGGAGGTGGCAGGACCAGCCAGCCTCAGGATGAGGGATGGAACACCGTCCCCATCTCCAAGAACAGACCCATTGACACCACCCGCCTTAGCAAGATTACGAAGGTAAAGTCTATTTGATGGTGTTTCTTTGGGTGCAGAGTAAAACAGTCACCCCAGACAGTAGGGCGAGGTATCTTTCATCTCAACCCAATGAACTGAGAATTAATTAAATGTGTATGTAACTTGTTTCTTAATGTAACTATTGTGTTTCCCTTTAGCCTGGTGCTCTGGACTTCAACAATCAGCTGCTGGCTCCAGGAGGAAAAGGCATGTGGGGTAGTTGGGGCAAAGGCAGCAGCGGAGGAAGCGGAGCTAAACCAGCCAGTGGAGAGCAGGGTAAAACACCTTCCTCTAAAAGACAAGTGTGGTTTTAAGTTGTTCTCAGTGGTTGGAGTGTTAATCCATCCTGTTCCTTTCTTCTAGATTCTGGTCGCACCAGCACCCTCAACCGCTTCTCAGCCCTGCAGTCTGGATCTTTGTTGTCTTCAGCGGACTCTGATCGCAGAGTTCCTCAGAGGTATGTAGCAGCTGCAGGTATTTTCTCACCAAGTAAAATCTCTTGTCCTTGTGTTTTGCTCTTATTACCCTTGTTTACAAGAGTTTTTGATTTTTTATATTTTTGTGCTACAACCTTGGATCTAGTGTTTGATCATGTAAACCTTCAATACGTGATACTTTTTAGAAGTTGTAATAAATGTGGACCTTTGTGTCATTTATAACCTTTAGGTCAAGCTCCAGCCGTGACCGTGGTGGTGACAGAGACAGGGGTGACCGGGACAGGGATCGGTTTGACCGATTTGATCGCAGTGAGGGACGACAAGGCCGTGATGACAGGGGCAGCCAGAATCAAATCACCAAGAGAAGCTTCAGCAGGGAATCCCAGGAGCGTGGCGGAAGGGGCGGAGACAGCCGGGCCTCAACTGAGCCCGTGCGTCGTGTTGCCAGCATGACCGATGACAGGGACAGAGGAAGTCGGGATAGGGGAAGCAGAGACCGAGGAAGTCGGGACAGGGGTCCAAACAAAGATGTCGCAGGTGAACAACTGTTTACTCGTGGTGGGAGTTGTTCACACAGATTAGTATGAGAGACATAAGAGAAATGATGTTTAACTTGTATTATCTCTCTTTGTTATTTCTCTGCAGTTAAGCGTGAGAGCGCCCCGACTCCTCCTCCTTCTCTTCCAAAACCTGCCTTGACTGAAGAGGAGGTGGAGAAGAAGTCGAATGCCATCATTGAAGAATACCTCCACATCAATGATTTGAAGGTACAGACATTACACTGCGCATGCTTGCATGCAACAAAGTGAATTCTGCTTAAATGCGTACGTATTATCAGGCTTACCAGCAAATGCTTAGAATTTGAATTGGCTCTGACAGACAGCATGTTCTTCCTCTGTTGCTGTAGGAGGCATTACTGTGTGTGGCAGAACTCAACAGTGCCTCACTCCTCTATGTGTTTGTGCGGAATGGCGTGGAGTCGACGCTTGAGCGCAGCACCATCGCGAGAGAGCACATGGGCCTGTTGCTGCACCAACTTGTGAAGGCAGGGACTCTGCCCAGACAGCAGTACTACAAAGGGTGAGCACTTAACAGGAAAAACATCATCACGCTGTGTTTCCAATATCTGAGATGCTCTTGTCCATCCTTATTTACGCTTGACAGCCTGACTAGGGAGAATCAAGCCAGCAAAATTGTGTATTTTCAAGTTAAATGTGTGTTTTTTTGGGACTGTAGACTAGAAGAGACCCTGGAGGCTGCAGAGGACACAGCCATTGATATACCTCACATCTGGCTCTACCTGGCTGAACTCATTACTCCTATGCTCCATGAGGGTGGCATCCCTATGGGGCAGCTCTTCAGGTGAGCTACATGCTGGAAGTCAGCAAAAATAGTTTTAGCCATTAAACCTAAAGCCAAGTTCCTATGGACTGTCGTCAGTGGTAGCTGTCTGTTCATAAGTCACATTGGATTCTCTTTTTGCCTAAATAAAGCATCCGTAGTTTGACATAAAGCACCTTTTCCGGGGTGTTTGGCTGGTCTGACTTTGCCTCAGTAGCATACATGGAACTATGGTTTTATTAACAGTGGTAGCAAATAAAGCTCTAAAGCCTAATTTGATGCAATTGTGTTTTCAGGGAGATCTCGAAGCCTCTTGTGCCTCAAGGGCAGGCGGGCGTGCTGCTGGTACAGATCCTCAAGTTGCTCTGCAAAGGAATGGTATGTCGAACATAAATCCCTGAATGAGGCATCTCTATTTTCAAGCAAATACAGCTGTTTTGACATTTTACACCCACTGGATTCATTAAGTATTCCCCTCCCCCCAATCATTAGACCCCTAAGAAGGTCGGGGCCATGTGGACAGAGGCTGGGCTGAACTGGAGTGATTTCTTGCCTGAGGATGAAGACGTGAATAAGTTTGTCACTGAGCAGGTCTGTGAGCTATTGTAATACTAGACAGTAAAACACAAACCACTGAAAACATATACACACGCTATGGGCGGGGAGCGTTTGTTGATTGGCATGGATTCTATTTTTTGCAACCAGTTTTTATTTCATTTTCCCTTATAGGAATAGCAGGGCTTCACGTATAAAGTAAAGTTATTCAGTTGCAGCAAAGGAAAACACCAGACATACACATCAACCTCAGGGGTGCAGAGAAGAAAGACTAATAATCAATACAATAAATAGATAAAAATAGACCGTGACAATAATGAACATTAGTAAACACACACAACAGATCGCACTTGTTATGCTCATGGTGATGTTTTTTTGCTTTTTTTGTTTTGGTTGTTCACACTTAAAAAAAAAAAAAAATCAAACAACTTCCAAAGTTGATCACTTACAAGAGATTCTTCATTTTTCATTGTTATTGTCACATAATTCAGAAAGTGGAGTTCACCACAGGAGAGGACATGGAGTCAAGGGAAACCGGTAAGAAGAAGGTCCTCACTGGAGAGGAGCTCAGCAGTCAGCTGGACAGACTCCTGCAGGACAAGGCCAACAACCAGCGAATCAGAGACTGGGTTGAGGTGTGTGATCGTGATTTATTTTTCAGACTTTAATATTCCATGCAGAGTTAATTGTTCATTATTAACTTCCCACTCTTTCTCTCCACTTCTTTTCTTTGTCAGGCTAACTTGGACGAGTCACAAATTGCATCCAACCAGTTTGTACGAGCGTTGATGACATCAGTGTGTCAGTCTGCCATCATATGTAAGTATGACTCACACGGCATGTCACAGTAAGCGCTGTCTGTTTTTGGCTTAAAGCATCCTATATCTGTGTCTTAGTCACCACCATCATCTCACAGCGGCAGCTTGAACTCTCCGTGGCGGAAATGTTTCAGTATTGCTGTACGGATGTTATGTCATGATTAACTGTAGAAATGCAGATTGTAGTATGAGGATGAATTTGCAGAAGTTTTATCTCTGTTCATGATTTGTCTTTTGTTTTTTTCCCCCCAGGTGACAACCCATACAGGGTTGATGCACAGCAGGTCAGCCAGAGGGCCACCCTGCTGCAGAAATACCTGTGTGACGAGCAGAAGGAGCTGCAGGCCCTCTATGCCCTCCAGGCTCTGATGGTGCACATGGAGCAGCCAGCGAGTGAGTTTCAGGCTATTGATCTAGGGTGCCAGCAGTAATGTGTGTGTGTTAAACATACAGAGGTGGACAAAACTTTAGGATGCAGGATCCCCGTAACAAATGCTTAAACTAATGGAGCTCATAATTTTTAAGGTTGATTGGATGCAAATATGGCCTCAGTCTGCAGTGATATTAAAACTGTGTCATTAAACATCTGTGAAACTAATGAAAAAGTAGCATTCATGGCATGAACATTACTTTCTGGTGCATATGAGACATTTCTTGATTGTGTTCCTTATATTGTCCATGGTAAGTTGATGTAGGCATCTTTGTTTGTTTTTAAAATATGTCTTTGTGTCAGAACAACTTGGTATCCACGTCAGCGTTTCCATGTGGTTTTGGTAGAGACTTTCGCTCATAGGGAAACGCCTGAACAATAGAGGGGAAAAAAAAGCAGAACACGAAATCCACATTATACAAATTCATGACATTTGGGTGGTTATATTAACATTTAAATTGAGACCTCAGAGAGAAAGTTTGAGTTGACATAAGGTTCTTAACTTCATTGCCACACACTCCCTGACAGTGATAAGCTATTCGCGTCATCAGTTTGCAACAGCTTAGTTTCTCTCCCCCCTGCCACACACACACACACACACACACACACACACACCAAAACTCCATGTGTCAGAGAGAAAAAGGAATGCGTTTTTAACTTTATTTCAAAATTAGTTGATCGTGTCTTGCCTTAAGAGCTCTCTGAATGCACTTGGTGTTAACTGGTATTCAACCAGTATAGTGTATGTGATTGGGATTAGCAGTACATACAGTACATGTGACAGAAATGACTCGAAATAATTATGTCAATTAAATGGCTATATTAACACTAACATGCAGTACAAACTTAACATTTTGAGCTTCAAGTGCGGGGTCTTGAAGGCTTGTGTTATTTCAAACAGGTTCAGGTATGATTGAGTGCACCAAAATTCAGTCTCAAAGGTGGATCAGCGCTGACTTCTGTATTCTCTCCCTGCAGACCTGCTGCGGATGTTCTTCGACACCTTGTACGATGAGGACGTCATTAAGGAGGAGGCTTTCTACAAATGGGAATCCAGCAAGGACCCCGCAGAGCAAACGGGAAAAGGCGTGGCCTTGAAATCGGTCACTGCCTTCTTCACCTGGCTCCGTGAGGCTGAGGAAGAGTCTGACAAGGAATAAAAGACTGGACCGAAAGCTGTCGTCCCTCCTTTTTGGCAAGTTAGGGGCTCTACGAGCAGCTGTGGAGAGTCACGGACAATATTGCCAGAGAGAGGAAGACTCAAAATCAATCCTCAATGAGGATAAATCTTTATTATGTTTTCTTTTTCTTTGAGGGATGGACTCAGAAAACAATCATTTCTCTCTACCCTCCCTTTCTCGCTTCCTCATTATTTCCCGACCCGCTCGTGACAGCAAGTGTCCTCGTCAAATTAACTTGAAAACTGATTCAGCAGGATTGCTTGTTAACAAGGTGTGAAGTATCCCACATCACTACGAAACTTCTCCTTTTTTTGTCACAGTAACACGAAACCAACAGGCTGCTTTTTCTTTTTTCTTTTTTTTTTTTTTTCTTTTTTTTTTTTTTAAATGGTTCTAGATAATGATGATGCCTATCATCCCATCTGATCAAGAATAAACAGCAGGACGTGTGGTGTAGTGGGTTATCTCATAACGTGGGGATCGTCATGCCATCATGTGTGTTCAATCCAAACTAGGCTCTTATGTCTTTGTCCTTAACTGGAGTGTGCAGCATGACTGAAGTGTGTTTCTATTAATGATACAGTGGATGAAACGTTGATACACGAACGTACATCAACTAATAGATATTCAATGGAGTTTTTAAAGCAAAGGATGTCTATTCTCTCTTCCTGTTTCCCATCATGAACTTACAAAGGACAGAAACATGGAGGACTGATGTTGACTTTTGACCTTGACTACTAGGGGGTGGTCTTAATGCTTCCTCTAAGCCATCCTCTCCCATCCCCAGTAGTGAACCACACTGACTGACTCATGTTCTTTACCTCTTCTATACTTAAACCTGAGCTGTCGTAGAGGACACTTAATGACCCAATCACCGTTAAAACTTGAAATCTACAGATAATTGACTTGATGAAATATATAGTTAAGAAAAAAAAAAAAAACAGAAATGATCCGAAAGCCTTTTCTACTTTAAGTGGAAACTTATTTCAGGAGCGTTCTGTAAATATATAATAATAATAATGATACTTACAAAAAAACTTTTTTTTCTCAGTTTTATTTTTCAGAAATGATAAATTGCTGATGTAACTGCAGTGTGTCCTTTTCCAACAGAAACCACAGTTGTCCAGATGCAGAGAGGTGCTTTAGATAATCCATTGATTATTAGTTGTATTGGAATTTTGTAAATATTTTTTTTTTTTTTTTTTTTTTTTTTTTTGCTTTCTTTATTTAAGAAATTATTGCTTCTTTTGCATCGGAAACTGGAAAGATGAGGTCACGGAACATTGCAAATAAAGGACTTAAGTTGCTGAGCAGAGTTTTGTTTGTCTGTCTGAAACATACCGGTTGCACCAGTGATTTTTTTAAGATGTTTAGGAGCTGAACGAGTATCCACACTGGTTTCAACCTTATTAAGGGACATGGTGGTCATCCATGATGTGAACAATCCACATCTTAAAAATGTAAAAATAGTTCTAAGGCGTCGCAGTCAGTCATGTATTTAGTGTTTTAGTTTGGAGAAAATGGGGATGGGTTGGATACCAAGTTGGATTGGTGTCTCTGTGCGGGTTGTATCATGGCTGGAGTAACCCTGTAGGTCACCTTACAGCTTACAGCTGCACACAGCAGACCTCACATGGTAGCTCCCCTCATTGTGCAGGGCTTCTTCTACAAATTATCTGCATGTACGTGGTGAAACTCAGAGAGTTAAAGCAAGGCGTCTGTACTTGTGAAGATTAGGCTTGAAGACGTTTTGCTGCTAATCCAAGCAGCTTCATCAGTTCTGAAAAAACTGACTGGTGGGGAACAAATATATACAACTCAGTGGGGGTGACTAAGTGAAACTAAAATAAAGGATCTGATAGTCCTGCAAATTGTCTATGTAGTTTGACTGCCAGTGATGGCCCTCTGTGTCTAACGACTGGCTAATGGCTGTGTTACTGTTAATGAGTTCAGGTATGACAGGTTCACGACCTGTTGTTCTTATGGATTTCATGTGGATTGGAGTGAAACTTCCTGGGTATGGATGGGAGGACAGCATTGTAAGTGCAAGAAAGATGATGTCTAAATCCACCACCTCTGTTAAGTGAAGTTTTTCCAACTTAACATAGATGGCTTCCTTGACCCCTCTTTCGTACCGCCTGTCCTCTCTGTCAAGAATGTGGACATTGTTGTCATCAAAGGAATGTCCCTTTTCCTTAAGATGTAGGTGGACAGCTGAGTCTTGTCCTGTGGAGGTGGCTCTCCTGTGTTGTGCCATTCTTCTGTGGAGTGGCTGTTTTGGTGGTGTAGGTGGTGAAACATGTCCATCGTGAGTTCCTGGGATGACCTCAAGTTTATTCCAGGCAACAAATCTTATCAGTCCACAGAAATAAACCAGGAAATGAGCCTCAGTTTTAGGATTAATGCGTGGCGTTTCCACATAATTATCAGAACAGTCTATTGACGAATCAGCTAATCATTTCAGCACGAATGCCCCTGGTTATAATCAGTATTAGTCTGATTAAATGTGGCCTTTTTGTTGTATTTTGACTTACAAATTAAATTTTTTTTTTAGGCAAGACAACACTTTCACCCACCTTATTTCACATGTATTAGCAGCAAAAAGATATTACAGTTGTACGCTGACATAAGATTTATTTCAGTTTATTACTTGCTTATGTAGTAAATTTAAATGCTCAAAGTGGGTGGGCGGGTGTTTAAGTCAGGTGTTACTAATTGGCACATTAACAAACTACAACAGTGACAGTGAATGTCGGGCTCCAGTGTTGTTTCCCCCCTCTGTTGAACATTAGGTTTGCGTGTGTTTGATTTTATTTTCCAATTACAGTCTCTCTCTCTACATCACTGGAGAAATAAGGTCAAAGTGGCCTCGATGACAGTCTTATTTCCCAACATAATTTTGGCAAGTCCTCTGCGGCGTTTTCTTGACTCCAGGCTGCAGTAAATGTCCACACATGAACCGCTCAGCCTGCACCATCTGTTCAATCACAATGACTGCGGATGGTTTGGGCTAAAAACATCCAATAAAATGACAAGTGGAAATCAGCTGCAGTGCTTTCCAGGGAGCCTGCAGGTTACTGTATTTTCTTGGCTGCGTGAGGAGGTGGGTGGGGGTGTTGTGACACCGCCTTGCGTTGATGACGCTTGCAGTCGGGAGACATTTGGGCAGCCTATGTAACCCATATACCGAGCAACAAATGGTGCGCCCGTGCTGGGGACCTAATGCTGGAGTTAGGAGCATGTTTCCGCCGACCGTGTGGCATTGATGATCGGTGCAGAAGCTGCAGCGGGAGGACAACAGGGCGCGCTGTCATCTGTTGATCGGATTGGAGACAATTAAGCGCATTATCATGAGCCGCCGCGGTCTGACTTCCAGGTAGGTGCCGAGTGAGGAGGAGGAGGAGGAAGGGGGTTATAACAACCATACGAGCGTCGTTAGTCCTGCGGAGGTGCATAGAAAGGGCCAGGGGTCTCTTGGCATTTCCGTGGTGTTTACAAGATGCAGGTATGGAGCTATTGGTATGCAGATGGAGACTTCAGAGGTTGCCAGGAGACTCGCTGCAGCATCCGCGCCTCTTTAGTTATTTTCCCCCCTCATAATTGCAGGCTACAGGCCTGCAGCCCATCAATGGCGGGATGATGTGTCGCGAGCTTGTCTTGCTTCAATTAAACCATGCGTTTCCTGAAATAAATAAATAAATAAATGAAGAATCTGCACTGCAGCTCCCTCCTTTCATGGCAGCTGAAGGCTCGTGTTTGGCTGCAGTCAAACAGGCTCACCTCCCACTTGTTGGTCCCGTAAAGTCACATCAATGGCACCGTGGAAGTCAAGCAAATTATCCTGCTTAGATTTGAGTGCGTTGGTGTCAAAAGGCTCACACTAGTCCGCATCGGCATAGAGTGGACAAAACAATTCAGACACTTCTTGGAAGGAAAGGACTTGAAGCACCTTTAATGCATTTGCAAACGTTGCCAACACATGTTATTTGAATGAACGTCAGTTAGCAGTATCTGTCAGCTGCAAAAATATGGCTGGCGATCAGCCTGAGTTTTTAAAAGCTTCATCACAATTAACAGCTCCAGAGAGGCCAAATCATGTCCAGGTGCGCTGGTTTAATGAGAGAAAAGGGCAAATATCAGAGGGAAAGAAAAAATTCACAAATTCATCTAAATTTGAATGAATCTATCAATTATTCTTGATATATTAGCATTTGATAAAGTTAGAAAATAATGAAAATATTTCACAATTTTTTTGATACATTATTTTGTTCATTCAGCATTCAAAAACAACTATATTCAGTTCACAATGACACACAGAAAAACAGGAATTTTACAAAGCTGAACACTTGGCATTTCTTTGCTCGATAAATTCCTTAAACAATTAATCATTCACCAAAATTGTTATTGTCTGTTGCCTTATCAATTGACTCCTTTCAGAAGTTAAACCAAACCACAGCCACGTGAGACAGGAAGGATCAGTGATAAAGATAACCTGATCCAAACAAAACAATCGATCAGGAACGTTAGGCAGGGAAAATCAATATTTGTCAGAACTCAGAGACATATGGAGCCTGTGACGAAGGGACTCTGCTTTGTTTTGGGAGGTTGAGAAGAGAACTGCTGCTTTACAGTTTGCAGGTGGTGACAAAAGCTGCTTAGCGGCACATGACCTAAAATAATCTCCATTTCTGACGGTGTTTGCGGTTGTTTTTTAAGTTGACAGTAAAAGCTGATTTTCGTTTCTCGAGCCTCATTTTGTCGACACGACTGAAGATCTGAGCTGTCCATAGTTCTGAAATCTGAGTCTCGGGGGAGGGACGGGGGAGCCGTGCTGAGCTCCTCATGCCGAACATGTGGCGTCTTTATCAGGGCTGAGCATGAGTGACATCTGTTGTGCTCACAGGTGCGTTTTGCGGCTGAGGCTCACTTCTTGAGGTGTGTTGAGTGTTTGCATCTTCATATCGCTGCCTCTCAGCTCCCCCTTACACGCCCGTGGGCTTCTGACAAACATTTACTGTCATTTTTGACTGTAACGTAAGCCTTTAACTCAACTTTCTTAGCTGCTTTGAGAGGCAATCTGCTTAAGGATATGTGTCAAGTCATACACGTGCTCAGAGTTGTGATCAGGCCACATGTTTTCTTTGTTCCCTGATGAAAGTCACCTGCCCTGCGAACAAGACATATTCCTAGTTGTCCCTGTGTTACTGCAGGTACAGACTAAGCTGACCCACCAGATCTGCTAGGTGCAGCCATATTTGAATTGATTTTAGACATTACGTTAGTTAGGTAGCACTATCACTTTTAATAGGGATTAGCAGCTCTGGGGTCAGTAGGCCTGACTGGAGCTGCTTACCGGAGGCTGGTCACACGCCATATGTTTGCATGGAGACTGTCACCACTGCCCTCAACCCCCTCGACCACAACCATTCCAACCGGTTTCGCCGGCTTACTGTGGCTTTAGCATCTGTGCAGTAAATGTAGGGCATAGCTGTTTGCTTGTCCGCCTGCCTGTCTGCCTGGTGGTTTAAACTCGTGAGCCCAAGCTGCGGTTTTTAGTTGTGCTGGTTTGCTGCGCCGTGACACCACCTCTGCATGTCGATGATGAGGCTGAGGTCCAGGAGTCGAGAAAGAAGGGAGAGGCAAAGAGAGGAAGAGGTAGGAAAAGTCCTTTTGTCCCAGGGGATGAAGCATTTGTTTTGTCGTGGAGGCAACAGTCGCATGTTTTTCAGTATGTTTGTCCTGTGATTCATATTTGAGTTTGGGCTTTTTATTTAGAAGCTATTAAAATGTTTCCCACAAATAATCTAACAGTGTAAATACTGGCAAAAATGTACAGGTAACTCCTGCTGGATGTTGATGTGGATGTGGACAACTCAGAGCTTTTTTTGTTTTGTTTTTTTTCTCATACTTAAAACCTGTCTTGCAGGTGAAATTTGAGGAGGGTGAAATGATTCCAAAGTCAGGAAAATCTCCAGCAGACTCGAGGAAAAGCGTCGGCATCCATGAGTTTGCAGCACTTGCCAGATCCTCCTTAAATGGTAACAACCTTTTTTACCTCTTCTGCTTTTACACTCTGATCCACTCATAACGTCAGACTCTGACCGTCTACCTCTCTGTCTCATTTCCAGGCATCTCTCAGGCAGTGAGGGACCATGTGACTAAGCCCACCTCCCTGGCTCAGGGCCGGGTCGCCCACCTCATTGAGTGGAAAGGCTGGCCCAAACCTGCCAACCCACCACCGGCAGCCCACTCCCACTTCAGCTCCTACTGCCATCTGACTGAAGGAGAGAAGGAGGCTCGGTTTGCTGCAGGTATTCATCCCCGTGACCTTTAGCCAAGGATATGTTTTGTATCCAGCTTTGGCTGTCTAACTTGCTTGTGTCTGTATGTCACTTGCTTTTTTGGGCATCCTCTTACTTAGCTTGGTTTAGCTGCAGCTCCCACCTTCTGTCATGCACCTAATCCCCTAAAACTCCTGCATGTCAGCGGTTCTCCCCGCCTACCACGCTGTCTCTTGGGTGATGGCTTGTCTTGGCAGCAGATGGTGGCCTATTAGACACTCTCCCAGAACACTTCACTGCCCACCAATGGTACATCAGCTCCTGTTGTTTTGCTGTGACTCATCCTCTGGCGTCGGTGACATCGGCGTGGTTTGATCAAGACAGAGAATGAGAGCGAGAGGGGGAGGGAAGTAGGGTGCATACATTTCTTTATTCCTGAGAACATCTCGATCAGTTCTCAGAAATAAAGAGAGCGATGCTCTGTAGATTTCAAAAAAGACAACAACAGCTGAAACAATGAAATAATAAAGGGAGAAAATATTAACCTCAGTCATTTTGAATTTTCATTTTTTGAGCAAAATGCTAAACATTTGCTAATACCTGCTTCTTAAATGTGAGCATTTATAGCATTTATTTATTCTTTGTTGTGTACCATTGTAAAGTGAATATACTTACATTTTGGACTGTAGGTCACAAAAAATGAGCAATTCAAAGGTGTAAATTTGGGCTTTGGAAAAATGTGATTGGCAGTTTTCACAATTTTCTGATATTTTATGTACAACTACACAAGAGAATATGATACAAAAGGATAGGATGAACTTTATTAAGCTCCAAAGGGGATACCAAGCACATATTGTGCAGATTATAAAACCCTGGTTTTGATTTCAATAAATTTTGCATGTTCCTAAAACTGATTGAAAACAGTACAGGGGGGGAAACATATGGCATAATTAAAACAGTGGCAGACAAATATAAATAGTTTTGTAAAAAACTGGCAAGATGGAGACAATTTAACTTCCTGAAAGTCATATTTCTTTGGGCTCATCCTGTCAGATACATTAATTCAGTGATCCCCATCCCATTTAATGAGTCACGTTTCAAATCTGAGGCACTAAGACATGATTAACAGGACACAGAGAGCAGACATAAATATATTTTCTGCTTTGTTCTTCAAACTTTTGTGTAATCTTACACAACCTCATACAACCACTGAGTCATTCCTTCTCACGAAGTTCCTGCATTAATTTGTCCGACCTGTGTTCCTGCTAGGAGTGGCTGAGCAGTTTGCCATAGCTGAGGCTAAGCTGCGTGCCTGGGCATCTGTGGATGACGACGACGAGGAAGACGACAACGATGAGGACTTCCACACCAATGAACAGACGCGCACTTTCTCCAGCTCAGGTATCCACAATCGCTGCCATTTCCATCTCATTTCACTCGTCATCTTCATTTCGGCATCATCATCACTGACAAAACACCTCATCTTCCCTCCCCCTTCCCGAATTATCCATCCATCCATCCCCAGGTGTTCTGATTTTTTGCTCCTCCCTCAGACGCCGCCACGTCCAAGCCTACCACAGGAGCGCCATGCCAGCCTGAGATTGATGGCCAAGAGGCACTGCCCTCCGACAGTCCCCTGGGCTCCAGCAGCAGCAGCCTGCTCTGTGGTAGGCCTGCGTCTCATAATGACCCACATTCATCCCAGACCAACTCACCTATTTTACCCAGCGACTGCATGAGTCCCTTCCTAGAGGAGGAAGAGGAGGAGAGGCTGGATGGTCATGAGGAGCACCTGGCTCCTTTGCAGGAGCAGCGCAGCGAGGTGTGTATCCACCACAAACCCGAGTGGAGGCCTCGTGCCAGGAGCAGCAGGTTCGACTCCTGCTACTCCACTTCCGAGTCTCCTGGAGAGGAAGATGAGGAGGACGAGGAGGATGAGGGCAGCGTGTTTCATGAGGTCCGAGTGTGGCACTGCAGCCCGAGAAGCTTCTTCTCTGACCGGGCCTCCTCTGGAGTGGCGTCTTTCGATGAAGAGGAGGAGAGGGATGAAGTAGAGGAGAAGAAGGAGGAGAAAGAGTTTTTGATGTGATTTGTTGTCCATCCTTTCGTCTCTCTGAGTCCTTGTTGATTCTGGATATGACATATCCTATTCTGCTTTTCACTGTTAACATCTCTCCGCTTCCTCCTCTTCCTCATCTCCTTCCTCTGATCATCTCTTCTCCACTTGCTAGGACTGACTTTGAGCATGTAGCATCTGACAGAGTTGCCAGTTCAACTTGCCAGAGCATCAAAGTATTTCTCATGGTATCTGTATCATTTTAAGAGTACTTGTACTGGTACTAGAATCATAATATTTTTGACGATACCCATTCCTACCACTCACTGCCTTCAATCTCTCATCCACTCTAAACAGAGTTCAACCAGAATGTAAAGCTGTTGTTCAAATTGAGTTTTGTACATTTTTGTGAAGAGTCATGTGTTGCTATTATTGGATTGGTTTTCTATCTGTGTTTTCTATCTATTTTCATGCTGTGTCATGTGGGTCGGGCCATGTTTGATACTGAAAGTGTGAATGTCCTGCATATATAAATATGAGTTGTTGTTGCTCTTTTTGAAAGGTGATTTTGTCTTTTTTTCCCCCTGCACAATCACAAACTCAGCATACCAGGAAGAAACACAGCTTCTAAGCTTATTTTTTTTTTAAAGGTGTTTTTTTTTTTCTTTTTCAATTTAATCATTCACTCATGTACAAAAAACAATTTCATGTCCTCTGAAAAATAACAATGGCTGTTGGATCTCAAATGCATAATTCTCCTATGTACAGTAGCAGGTACGTAGATATCATCCGTGTATTTTCATATGTACAAAGCATATACAGGCCAGCGCCATATAAAGGGAGATACTACAGACTTATTGCTTAACTAGATACGCTGCAAATTAGCTTATACACTCTCTACATTTAACTCCTTATACATTATCTTATATGGCGAGCACTACTTCACATTGTATATGCAAACAAAAAGTTAAGACGTCAATAAATCGTTGCACAGATGTTTACACACATGAAAATGAGCGTGTGCTGTGATGATATCACATAAGAGTGAAACATGGCTCAAAATTGTCGCATGAAGCTAAATTACTTACATCCATTTGAAGGTCATAACAAGGACTCTCCCTCGCACTCACACACACACACACACACACACACACTTTGCAATAGTTTTTGAACTTGTGGGTATCACTGTGCTTCATACTTTAGTTACATTTCTCAACATTGCATTTGAGGCCAGGCTGGGTTACGATAACATATCACCATGTTAATATCTACAGACTGCATACATGTGTGTGTGTGTGTGTGTGTGTGTGTTTTGTGAGCTCTGTACAACAGCCAGTATCTCCCTTTCACTCTGAGCTCAAGTGTTGTTCCTTTAACATGCTAGAAACACGTTAAACACAGCAAATTTACATACCATAAAATGTGGAGGCAGTTCAAGTGACAAGACTAACAAGTCTGCATCGCCCTTATGGAATCAGCCCCTATAAAGCCAAACAAGGCTACATGTGCAGTAAATAATACTCATGATAATTACAATGTGCTTCATCAGTATTTGGAGCCCTGTACTAATCCTGGTGGACCTTTGGAAGCTGCCTTTGTCTTTATGTGAACAGATCCCAGCTGGGATTCTGGGGGGCTTATATGGACACCAATATTTGGTAGTAAAATTGAAAAAAATAATGATAACAATGACATTTAACGGACAGCAGAGTTACGTAAACTAGTGATGACGCTGTTGCTTTTAAATCACCTTTAACTGCATTATTACTGGAATTTTATTGCATATCAGCCAACAAACAACCAACATCATGATATCTTAATGTTGTTAGCCTTCAAAGTCTGGTCCTGATGCATTAGTCCAGTGCTAGTGAAAAGGTAGTAGTTTGAATTCATAACATTGTGTGCTCATTAGAATAATTTTCCACATCTTAGCTGTGCTTTCTTCTCTGTGATTTGCATGTATTTGCATACTTATTTCCCTTTCTTGTAGTGCCTGAAGTTATGTTTACAAGATGTCATTTTGGCATGACGATTCAAATTACGTATACGAGCCTGGACCAGATTTGAGCATGGCAGGGAAAGCGTCGAAAAGTGTGTCCCACACATGCAATCACACACACAGACACGCATTTAAAAGATAAAGCTGGTATTGTTCTTTATTTTTCTTACTGTCAACAAATCTCATGAAAAGACCAAATTAGTTTTATGTTGTAGATTATTCCTCCGTGACAGCGCTTAAAAACACATCAATGAGCCACACTGATGCACAAATTGGCTGATAATACTGGCCAACATTTTCACCTGTTAGACTGACACGAAAATAAGCCCCAACAAATGCACTGCTTACTATTAATAGTCACATTACCCATGATGCCCTGCTGTTGATTTATGAAAATAATTTTACCTAAAGGTCCATTAGTAGATGTTCTCAAACCTTCTGATTTTATCATAGTTTTCTTCATTCTTGACCTTTTTTGACCATAGTTTCAATTCAACATTTAGGTCAACATGTACAAGTTCTTAAAACACTTTGATATTCATGAGTCCAAGACTCATGATATGATTGAAAACTATGTGTTTGGCCCTACTTGTTCTTAAAAGGATACGCCACTGACTCCACTGACCTATCAGTACACTCCTGTAACACTGTCGGACTCCTGATGAACCAACAATATTGTCTTCTTTTAGTCTCTGACCTCTCCTCCCTCAAAACCTGGTGCCTACGTTACCCACAGTGCAACTCACCTGCTGACAATTAGGTCAGACATTCAGGTGTGTCATGTTAGTAGTGGATGATCTAGCTTCAAGCAGAGGAGCTACAGAAGACCGATAAACTCACTTCTTTCTATTTCCACAAACCCAGGGTTTTTTTTATTTTCAGACTTGTAGTCTGTAGTCCAACTGATGTTGACTCGAGTGACATCACTTGAGGCAACTTATGAAAACTATGAAGTATTGTTCACCTATGAAGTATTGTTTCCCAAGAGTTTCCCTTTAAAGAGTCATAGACAGAACAGGAATGTTATGAGACAAACCTTTTGTAGGTTTTGCTCTTTTCATGGGATTTGTGAACGGCAATAAAAATACAGATTAAGCTTTAGCCATTACTACACACTTTATCCAGGTATTTGCACAGTAACACAATACTAAGTATCACATATCTACTCCTGTTCACTCTCACTTTCACTTACTCACTCAGTCGTGCCACAAAAACGTTAGAAACATGGGTATCTAGGCTGGACTTGGAGGTTAGGGTGACCTCTACAAACGTAAGAAACGTCACATTCATGAGGCGACGGTATGGATCCCCTCTGATCATTCTGATTGATCCTCAGTGTGGGCGGGGCTACCCTCTACCTCAGGTTCTGATAGGTCCTTGTTAAGAGACAGACTCCCTTGCTCTTGCTCTGTTTCATCTGGCTCAGGAGTGTGGGTAGGGGGGTCATAGTCACAAGCCAGCTCCGACTCCTCAGTGTGGGAGGGGCTGCAGTCAAAAGTAAACTCTGATTGGTCCTCGGTGAATGAGGGGCTTTCCTGGAGTACCAACTCCGACAACGGATTTGTGGTACCTGTCTCCAGCTGCAAATTTGACTGGTCCTGGAAGTTGACAGGAATCTCTTTATACGGGAGATCGGGTTGCTCCTCCACGTCAGGAAGGTTGGGCTCCCGTGGCAATGAGAGCCCCCTGTGGCGGATGCACAGCTTGTGTAGCTCTGTTACCTCGGACACGTTTGTGCTGTTCCCACAGTCACGGAAACTGGCCAAGGGAGGGCGCACTTTTACTCCAGTCACTGTCACTGAACCCTCTATTGCCTTCCGCAGCTGGAGACACAAAGCCACAGCCAGTGCAAGTTAAAAAAGAGAGACAAAGAAAAAGAAAAGGTAAACATTAACAATCATATACAGATAACATTTTCAGAGAGAAATGCAAACGTGCTGACCTCTTTAAGCGAGACCACTCCAACCAGACGTCCCATGCTAGTCACATAGGCGTGATCCAGACCCAGCAGAGAGAAGATAGTGTGCGTCTGTGGGGAGGAGAGATGGGTCATGGCCTGGATACAGACTCGGGGAGGGGTTTCATTTGCATTTTGGATCAAGGTTATGGAAATTCTCACACCAGGATCAAACAACGTGATATTTTTGCCTTTTGGCAGGGTCTCTACGCCAGACCAGGCAAATTATATTTTGGACACCAACTACTGGTGTGTGTAATTGCAGTTTCATGAATCAAAGTGAAACTGAAACCATTCAAGGTCACTTTGCGCTGAATGTGAAAATATGACTTGTTAACAGCACATGAAGTCAGCTGCACAGATGAATGCTCTCATGCTCGCTCTGTAAAACTGAGCAATAACCTAAAGCTGACACCTCATTCGTACATCAGTTGTCCTCCACACAACCAGTGGTGAAAAGTAACATGTACTCAGGTACAGTACTGCATAAATGCACTTGTATTTGAATATTTACACTTCACTTTATGCTACTTCATACATCTACTCCACAACAGTTCAGTAGGAAATGTGGCAGTTTTTACTCCACTACATTTATTTGATAATCGTATGGACTTTAAAGATTGAGATAAGTAGTAAAAATATCAACAAATAAATGATGTATTATTTCATATCAGCTCCACTTTTCCCAGCTGCAACATGAAAGTGATGTGCAAGTTGATGCATAACTGCAATCCAGTAAAATAATATACATTTTTCTGAAATGGGCCATTCTGCATAATGATTACTCAATTAACAGTGTTCCCACCTGGTGCTTATTTTGTACATTTTCTGGGCATTTTTATTACATATTTATATTGTTTGATGAAGACCATGGGCTACTGTGGTAAGACTGAAAATGACATTTCACAATTTTTCAAGGCTTTTAGTTAATATTTGACCTTATGCAGAGAGGTTTGCTCGACCAGCTGGAAGGGAGCAGGATCAATCTTGCAGTTCTTGAAGTCCACCGGCTCATCGAGCTGCTGTTCCTCCCACTCTGCTATCTGCGATGAGAAGGATGACAAGACAGTGAAACCTCTTGAACTGTAAAAATTTATTTTGTATATTTTCTGTTAGTGTGGTTCTCACCTCTGATGGGGTCATACAATCTTCCACTTCAGTAGAGTCCTAGAAGACAAAATGGACTAATGGACTAGATCGTCCTTGTACACATTAAGTTTGATATACAGTAAGTATGCCAAAACTCCATTATGTACACAAGATATACAGAGTGTACCAACACAGGGATCTGTAACACAGTGAGCACCCAGTATCCTGAAACACCAACAACCATAACACCATTAACTTTAAGCACCTCAAAGTTAAACACACACCAAAAACACACAATCACACAACCACACACAAACATTAACAGTAGTTTAGAGCGAAAGCTGAAGAAACACTTGCTTTAAAACTCATAAAAAACCCCAAAACAACAGCTTTATCAGTGTCTCTCTCACACACTTTCTCTTGCTCTCTCTGCAAAGCCACTAATGCTTTGGTCGGAGCACCACAAATATTTTGGTCCAGCACTCACTACGTACGTGTTGCAAGGCAACGGTTACTAAGCAACAGTCTCTAGGCGGCAGACAATCTTACCGCCATGGAGATCCTCACTCGTTTGGGCTTTCTTTTTTCAGGAGGAGCCGGCCCAGCCGGGCTCTTCCAGCCAGGGAGAGAAGGCATCAACACAGCATAACATTAACACAGCATCAGTGAAACTGGACAGTTTTACCCTCTTACATGGAGTCAGGGCAACATTGGATCCCAGTCTGACTTCTGCTGGGAGAAGTGATGTGAGCACAATGTTGCTGAAAGGGTATAATTACTACACCACAGATGAAGGTGAGGCCACAAAATCTGCACAAGACTCCCAATGTTGATGCAACATTGGATGGTAGAAACACGACCGCAATAAGGTTTTTGAACATGTTATTTTTAAACATTCTTGTTAAATAATTTGAGCCATCATGTTTCTCCTAAAATGCCCCCTTAAGCAGTTTTAAAGTTGAAAAAAATCATCTTATTCCACACTGTCTTACTGTGTCATATACTATTAAATCAGCTCTTGGCCCAGCTCTTCACTGAAGCTGCTAAGCTGCTGTGTATCAGTTCCTGCAACAGAGCCACCATCGTTAGTCTTTAGTAAAATGCCTCAACAGCTTTTGAATGGATTGCCCTGAAATTTTGTTCAAACACTCATTCCCCCCTCAGGATGAATCGTAAAAGCTTTGATGATCATTTAACCTATTATCTGACGCCATCATCAGGTTTAACTTTGGTTAATGGTCGATTGGTTAATTTGACAAATGTTAGCACGTTAACATGCTAAACTAAGATGGTGGACCCGATAAATACCATAAAACATCAGCATGTTAGTGTTGTCACTGTGAAAATATTAGCCTGCTGGTGAGTTAAAAAGTAGAAATCAAGAGCAAAGACCATGTTTTTATGGCTGCATCAATCCAAGTGGAAAATTGCATATACATATTACAATACTAACATATTGGCATCTATGAAGGCTTTGGGATCTCCACTAGAATTAGAATAAAGTTCTGTGTATTTGAGCATTGCTTACACAGTGTGAGTTTTTAACGACTGACCCAACGATTTAAACGGTTACAGACAGACCACACAGCATGACGTCATCATGCACTGCGTAAAATGTAAGCTAAAATGCAGGATGTTCAAAAAAGCGTTTGACTGGTAGAGAATGTGCTGCATAGTGAGGGGGGCTATGATTCACACAAGTTTTAAAACAAAAATCTACAATGTAAGATCACACGGGAAGACCCTGCTGCCAGTGGGTAGATATCGATATCCTGCATGTTAGCAGGAGGAGGAGGTGGAGGTGGACGGCATATGCGTGGACTCAGAGAGAGCACACACATCCATGCATACAATACATGTCACATTCATACAGTACACTTGCACCCATACATATATTATATCCTGATCTGTTTCTCACCTCCAGTAGCTCCTTGTCTTGGTCAGCACAGGAGAGGGTCTGAGAGCCTCAGGGAAGAAAACAACAGATTTTCATGGATCAAATTGAAATATGGCTTTTTTTCAATCAGTTTGTTCGCCGCATCCCACATCAGTGTTCCTCGGTGAGCATGTTTGTGCAGCGGTGTAAAGTACATACTATTTGGCGTCTCTGTGTCGCTGATGGCAGACACGGTTTTCAAGGCAGATTTCAGAGGAAGTTGAACATTGGAAACCACTGGGCTGAAGGAGGAAGACTCCTCTGTGGAGATCTACACGGAAAATATATTAACAGAGGAAGCCACAGACAAGCGCGCGTGCGCACACACACACACACACACACACACACACACACACACACACACACACACACACACATGCACATCCACAGTGGAAAAGACAGAACAGACAAATACGAGCACATGCACATAAACAAACAGGACAGCACAGGTAAGGGCACAGACGACAGAGAGACAGAAGACATGTGTTAATGTAAATATAGAAATTAAATGACATTTATACAATTTGTAAACACTTACCACAGCAGCTGTCTATCTGTGCCTTTACCTACTGCTACATGCTTCACACATGCTGTGTCTGATCCACTTTTAGTCTACAGCTACAAACCCAACCCAAGCCAGACTTTGCCCCAGACCAGTCCTGGCGCCCCCGGATGCCTCACACCTGTTGGGTGCTCACCAGGAAGCGGACCGCTTGGCGAGTGTTGGTTGACGCATTGGTGTGGGTGTGGGCACAGGGGGAGCTGGGTGTGCTGTCGGTAGTCAGGCTGGGCAGGTGATCTTGGGTGCCATTGTCCTGGGCCAGCTGGCGGAGGTACTCCAGTCTCCGCTGGACACCAAGCTGAGAAGAGAGGAGAGCCTGGAGCTGCAGTCGCTCTATGGAGCCCA